>NC_043012.1:5016501-5029001 GCF_006345805.1 Octopus sinensis
ATTTGGAATCTTTGACACTATGAATTAGTGCCCGGTTATAGCATTAATGCAACTCTCAGTGCCAAAGTTTGGGACAAGTCGCACCAGGATACCCCAGATGTATATTAGGGCATATCTTTCGCGCCAACGCTCCAGAGAGTAGAGTCTCAAATTCTTGAGTCTTTCCCAGTAGCTTATATACTGCATAGAGGCTATCTTCGTAGGATTGCCTCAAGTTCTGCAATTCATTTTACATTGGTTGGTAACAATAGCTGGGCGCAACAGTCAAAGTGGCTTAGGGCCATGATGGTTTCTTGATCCCTTGTTTTGAAAATTCTCAAAATCCATCTGGTCAGCCGCCTGCATTTCATTGCTAACTTAGCAACATGCACATTGAAGGATGCATCAGTACATATTCTTTTATTCGCTTCAGCCATGCAGGTGCAGTCATGCTTGAGGACCACCATCGTCGTTTTGATTTCTTCAGTCCTGGGTGTTTCACATCACCATTCCTGTATATGCCTTTGTCTCAGCTGTTGGCCCATTTGGTGCATGAGGGAGTTTGACTCCGCTGTCCTCGCCTGCACTTCATGCCAGGCAGATGGTCCATCTAGTATTGTGGAGAGAAGCATGTCTAGTTCCTTTTGTGAAGACATCTACTTCCATCTTATGCAGATTTCTTAATTCTTGTACCATATATATATATATATATATATCACCGTCACCGTCACCGTCACCGACCAGGCTGTCAGATGTTGTAAACATCGCTGGTCACAATGCCTTCGCATTGTTTAGCCTTCAAATGACGCCACCCTGCTGGCTAAGCGAGCAGGCCAATACATATCATATATATATATATATATATATATTATATATATATATATATATATATATATTATATATATAATATATATATATATATTAACGTAACATGCATATATCTATTGTATATATATATATATATATATATATCTAAATACATATTTCCCTAGCATGGCGGCAGTCTAGTGTCTGAAACAAGTAAAATACATATATATATATATGTGTGTGTGTGTGTGTGTGTATTTGTGTGTGTGTGTGTGCGTGCGTGTGTGTGCGTGGTGGTGTGTGTGTGTTTGTGTGTGTGCATCACTATATTTCAATATATGAATCATTGTGCGCAAGTATATTCGAAATGATTGTTAGTATATTTGTTTACATGAATGTAAACAAATTCTAGTAGGCTTTTCAAATCAAACTAAGTTCCTGTGTGAGGAGTTTTGACCATATTATAGTGGTATTGAGTTTGTAGTGGTGGGGAGGAATATAAGATGTATGATGAGTAAAATTTCATAAAGTCCATATTTGAAAAAGAGACTCATGCGTTGAGGTTACAAATGACAGAATACAAACAGACAACTACTGAGTCTGTTGTCTGATCTTCAATTGATTTAGTCTAATATCTCACTGGTTAATAGATTATTAAGTTTTATCATACAGGAGCAACTGGTTCCACAAATCAAAGTGAAATGGCTTCATTCAAATATTAGAATATCCTTTGTTCAATGTTGTATTTTCCAGTCCATACTTGAAAAAGAGACTTCCTTCTGTTGAATTTACAAATGATAGAATACAAATTGACAACTACTGAGTCTGTTGTCTGATCTTCAACTGATTAAGTATAATATCTCACTGACTGACAGTTAAATAAATATTAAGTTTTATCATACAGGATCAACTGGTTCCACAAAATTAAAGTGAAATGGTTTCATTCAAATATATTAGGATAGACTTTGTTCAATGTGGAATTTTCAAAGAGAGAAAAAAAAAAATATATATTATATGTACATATATATATTTACATATATACATATATATGTACACATATATATATATATATGTATATATAGATAGGTACATATATATATTATACATATTATTATATATATATATATATATATAATATGTATGTACATATATATATGTATATACAATACATATCTACACACACACACACATATATTATATATATATATATATATATATATATATATTATATATATACATATATACATAAATATATATATATATGTACATATATATATATTTACATATATATATATATGTATATACAATAACATATCTACATATATTATTTACATATAATATATGTATATACAATTACATATCTACATATATATATATATATATATATGTGTATATACATATGTATATATATATATATATACATACACATACCTACATATACATATATATATATATATATATATATATTATATATATATATATATATATATATATATATTAAAACACATTACGTTTATATATTTGTTGTGCAAGATTTCTTATGTGAAGTCGTGTGTTGAAACAGACATTGTTGTATTTTCGGGATGATTTATTTTTACATTAATAAGATTAAAATAAATAACGCTGAAGCAAACTAACACCAAATATATAGTGCGTGTGTTTTTATTGGCTAAACTGGCAAAATGACCATTCCGGAATACATCAATATATATATATACATATATATGTATATATATACTATATTATATATATATATTATATATATATATATCTGTAATATAATATGTGACATTATTCGGTTGCCATTATAAAATCCCGAGTTTCGGATGTCGGCGGTTTATTATAGCAACCTAATAATTGTCACATATTATATTACAGATAAATTCCTCTATTTACATATCGAGATCTCATTCATTCTTTTGTTGTCATACCATTATATATATATATATATATATATATATATATGCATGTATGTATATACGTATGTATGTATATATGTATGTATGTATGTATGTATGTATGTATGTATGTATGTATGTATGTACGTATGCATGTATGTATGAATGTATGTATATATATATTTATATATTTTTGATGCAACATTTTTGCTAAGTGCGATGCACAAAAAACTCATCGGCTCTTGACTCGATTTTGCAATTTATGTTGTGCATGTGTGTGTGTGTGTGTATGTATACACACATAAATCACAGATTGGTAGTTGTATAAACAGAGCTAGATAGAAGGAAAGCGTCCTTTTGAGTAAATACACAACACACACACACACACACACACACACACACACACACACATATATATATATCTACTAATAATAATATATGATAAAATTTTTTTCACAAAATGTTTCATCGAAAGTGACAGCATATTAAATATCTATAAGTTGTTTACATAATATATATAATATATATATATATATATTATATATATATATATATAATATATGTATATGTATGTTATTATGTATGTATATATGTATGTATGTATGTATGTATGTATGTATGTAGATATAATATGCATGTATATCTAAATATATAAATCTATCAAATTACCTACCTATATATATATATATATACACATATGCATATATATATATATATATATTATATATATATATATATACACACACACACATTTATTTTTGCCTCTTTGTGTGCCTGTGGTCACGCGTGTTTGGAATAGTTCTATAATGTGCATTTATTTACCCCATTTCCAAAAGACCTATCTATGGAATAATCTTTTAGAATTCCTACATTATCCATCACGAAAGCTGTAAACGTTTAAGATAGAAATCTAAATATCGTTTTATGTATATTCTTCGAATATTTCGATATTGCAATAGGTTTGTGCCACGATAATTTTCTAAGTCGTGGTAATGGTGATCGTGGAGCTGGTATTGGTGATGATGGTGGTGGTGGTGGTGCTGGTGGTAGTGGTGGTGTCGTTGGTGGTGTCGTTGGTGGTGGTGGTGGTGGTGGTGGTGGTGGTCATGGTCGTGTCGGTGGTGATGGTCGTGCTGCTACTCCTAATACTGGCACAAATGATATTGCAATTTTACAGGCCGAGTATTTATATTATAGATATTAGAAAGTAATATACTTTTAATCCTATTTTCTCTATCATTACCTAACATAACTAAATAAATACAATTATTTACATTTACCTCCGACACTACAACACTATATATAATATTATAATATATATATATATAATATATATATTATATATATATATATATATTATTATATATATATATATATTATATATATTGTTAAATACATACATACACAACACATATACATGTATTTAAATATGTCTTTATCTATCTATCTATCTATCTATCTATCTATCTATCTATCTATCTATCTATCTGTCGGTATGTATGTATTTATGTACGTATATAAATGTATGTGTATGTATATATATAAATACATACTTACAATGTATACTATATATAATATATATATATATATGCGTGTGTGTATTTTTATATATGTATGTACATATATATATGTAGATATAGATCTATATACGTTGTGTGTATATATATATATGTGTGTGTGTATATATATATATTATGTGTGTATATATAATATATATATGTATATATATGTAATATATATATGTATATATATATTATATATATATATATTATATATATGTTGTATATGATATATATATGTATGTTATATATGTATATATATATATATTTACTGTGAAGTCAAACCAAGAAATAATATTTTGAAAGCATTTAATACGAATGTTTCTTATCTTGAGTTATATATAAGTAGGATATAAATCCCTTTACGTTATTTAATACATACATACATTTGTGTGTGTGTGTATATATATTTATATATATATTTGCTTGTCGTCACTTCAACATGGCTGTTGCCTACGAACCGCCATTACTACACAGACAAAGACACACGTACATACGCATGAACACAAACTAATAGTTGTTAGTCCTGCTTTTACATTACATAGAAAGAATGCCTTGGGATTTGTAATTCCTAATACACTAAAGAGTGGGTCATATTTAGAATGTGCTATGATTATAAGTTAACTGAGGGCTGACTTGAGGCCAGCCATCGAAAACGGAAGAAACCAATAATGGGAACCCGGATGTACAAACGGACAAGATGATCAAGATGAAAATACTATGGATGATATTAGAGTATAACGTGGCAATCTAGTAGAATCGTTAATGGTTAGTGACATTTCCTTTGTCTTCACGTTCTGAGTTCAAAATCCACTGAGATCAACTTCATCTGTTATTCTTTCGGGGTCGATGAGATAAGTACCAGTAGAGCACTGGGATCGATGTTCCTCATTCGAATTTATTTCAAAATTTGAAACCAATAATACTAGAGCATTACTGACGCCATATGCTGGGGAACTTTGGAAGTTTTGCTAACATGAGTAATATCTTGATCTATGGCAGAGATACAATATTATAAAATAAAGATTATAAAGTTTCCTGGTGCTTATACAAAAGCATGAAATAAAATGTATGCCAATTTTCAATATATATTAATATAACACTTGGAAATAAAATTAATACAAATTTCTCTTATATATGGATGGAAGCACTCCGTCGGTTAAGACTACGAGGGTTCCGGTTGATCCGATCAACGGAACAGCCTGCTCGTGAAATTAACGCGTAAGTGGCTGAGCACTCCACAGACACGTGTACCCTTAACGTAGTTCTCGGGGATATTCAGCGTGACACAGAGAGTGACTAGGCCGGCCCTTTGAAATACAAGTAAAACAGAAACAGGAAGTAAGAGTGAGAGAAAGTTGTGGTGAAAGAGTACAACAGGGATCACCACCATCCCTGCCGGAGCCTCGTGAAGCTTTTAGGTGTTTTCGCTCAATAAACATTCACAACGCCCGGTCTGGGTATCGAAACCGCGATCCTATGACCGCGAGTCCGCTGCCCTAACCACTGGGCCATTGCGCCTCCACTCTTATATATATATTACACATAGATACCTCACGCTAGGAGGGACTCTTAAAGTCAAAACTACTAAAATAAATAAACACACCGTACCGAAACAATTCTCGAAGGAAGTAATTTAAAAATTGTTTCGGTACGATGTGTTTATATATTTTAGTAGTTTTGACTTTAAGAGTCCCTCCTAGCGTGTGGCATCGATGTGTAATAGTGCCCTCTATATAATATAAATGAATAAATTTAAAGGAAAAAAAATTTATGGATTTTTTCCATTATGAGGTTTTTCACGCTAACTACGTGATAAATTCTTATGAAGATTTTATCCTATTTTTAAATGTATATATGCACACATATATATATATATATATATTATATATATATATATATATATATATACGTTGTTTAACTGAATTGTATGGTATAATCGCAGTTTACTCTATCAGAAAGTTAAAAGTCTAAATTTCATTAAGAAATGTGTATTTTTCGTAAGCTTAGCATTACCCTCTTCTAAGCGTATCATATGCACTCCTCCTGCAGCATCTCTTATATTAACTCTCTCCGTATGTCTCTTTTCTTATCTCTCTCTCTCTCTCTCTCTCTCTCTCTCTCTCTCTCTCTCTCTCTCTTCTCTCTCTCTGTTCCCGCAATACGATGTAAAACGTGAATGGAGAAATAATTAACCACTATCAACTAAGAAGCATTTATATTTGTTATTATCATATAGAGATATCTACTCGATTACAGCCAGACTAATGTTAAGCAACAGATATAACCACCAGAACACAAGAATAACTGGGATTTTCAAATTAAAAAACGCTCCACTTCCTTCAAGTTATTTATATATACGGTAATTTTAATGCAGCGGGATTATTGAATTAAAATGGCGCTTTCTGAAGCAATGTAGGGATATGACTGTGATAAATAATGTTTTCATGGTTATCATATCTGTGGTTGAGACTTCCTGAATATGTTTGTGTATGTTTGTGCCTTGTTGTTCATGTATGTCTAGTGACTATTTGTGAATATTTGTGTGAGAAAAACGTAAAATAAATCGCCAACAAAGATTTGTGTTTGCCATAACCAAAATACTTACTGTATGTATGTGTGTGTATGCGTGTCTGTATGAGTGTATGTGTGAATGTTATACGTGAATATATGATAAAAATGAGCAAGCATACACACGCACACATCTACGCATGCTTAAATATTTGTGCATATGTGCGGAATAGTCGTCATTGTGATGTTATGGTCTGTATGGGAGTGAGAAAATAATGATTAATGGTGATAGAGATATATTAGACGTAAGGAAAAAAACAAGCAAACACACGCATACACACACATATCTATATTTAAGTATGAAGGAACGGGACATATGGAAGGAATAAAACGATGATATGACTTTTTTTTACCTATTTGCTTTCGTTGCTTTTCTATTTTGTCAATTGTTGGACACACCTAACCAAAAAACGTTTTCCATCTACAGACGCAGGAATTGTATCCAACTTTTATTCCATTAGTAGACACCGGTGTGTAAAATTCATTAAAATCTTTTTCTTTATTGATATCTTATACGGGTGGAGGAAATACGGAAAAACGAATATGATTGATATTGTTTCTTGCTATTGTCATTGTTGCTGTTGGCGTTGTTGGTGCCGTGGTAAGATTTAATTAGATGAATCTATATAAGTAAAGGCGTTCCAGCTACGACCATTTCATCGTTCTTTTACAAATATCACGGACTATACTCTCAGTGAGACTGTTTATTTTTTTCTTATGACTGTAAGTAGGACTTCAAGGAAATTTGGTTGCTATTTCTAGCAAGATGAATGACCACTTTGAGGTCACCTTCTTGGTTTGATAATAACGACACTGTTGCTATGTTAACTTTGATGGTTACGGTGACAGCACCAGATGTAAAAGTAATGATAACATCTAATAATAAAGCTTAAATATAATACAACATCTATGAAAAGCAAACCCGGCCTTTCTGTAAACTCCATTTTAACATCAGAAAAAATAGATTTAATGTATTTCTCCTAGATATTATTTTCACATTAGAACTTTTTATTTTGTTACAAAGTTTAATTAATTTTATTTCATTCTTTTTTCTATTTGAGGGGAATTACTTCAAGATTTTGTGTTTCATGTTTCAAGGATGTATGCGTCATCATTTTTTTATATCTCTGCTTTGAGGATGCTGCTGATATTTTTGAGTTCTGTTGCGTAACCCAACCACAAATCAGCGGGGATAATTTTGTTTTGGAGCCCTCAACATCTGATAGAATCGCTAGAGCGTTTAAACCTCGCAGATTCTATTCTTCAACAGGTTCAACGAATGTTGACTACTTCCAAATAACATGAATATGTAAGACAGATACATAACCAAGCAAGGCTGTACCTTTAAGGAGGACGATTTGCAACCACGTGGTTTCACTTCCACAGCACGGCACCTGGGGCAAGTGTTTTCTAAAATAGCCTCGAGCTGGCCAATCACTTTTGAGTAAATCTGGTAGACGGAAAATTTGTGTAAGCCTGCCATATGTATGTACGTACGTATGTATGTGTGCGTACGTGTGTTTGTGTGTGTGTGTGTGTGTGTGTATGTGTGTGAGTGAGTGTGTTTGGAGTGTGAGTGTATATACATACATATATATATATATATATATATGTGTGTGTGTGTGTGTGTGTGTGTGTGTGTGTGTATGTGTATATATTTATATGTATGTGTGTGCATATGCATATACATATTCATATGTGTACTTGTGTATTTGTATCTTTGTCTTTGACATCACACCAACGTTGGACACCTGCTGTTGGTTAGTTCACATCTCCGTAACTAGCGGTTCAGCAAAAGGCACCCATACAATAAGTATTATTTTTTTGAAAAAAAAATCATGCGTACTACATATTTGTTCGAACTAAAGCAATTGAAATCGGTGCCCCAGCATGGCTGCAGTCAAATCACTAATACAGCTAAAAGACAGAAGTTGGAAAGTTAGATAATTGGAAAGAGAGAGAGAGAGAGAGAGAGAGAGAGAGAGAGAGAGAGAGAGAGAGAGAGACACACACACAGAAGAAGAGAGACAGACAGACAGACAGCGAGTCGAATCACGGTGTTGGTGAATATCTTTGCACCTTATTAATTTCTCATGGACACTGACGTGAAAAATCATGCTAGCCATTAGCAAAATATCGCTTATGAAAAATTCAATGACAGCTGATGTTCTACAATGAAGATAAAATGAAGATAAAATAAAGAAATAAATGCAGCAATGTTGAACGCGGTAATATTATACTTAATTTAATTATCAATTAAATTAATGAAACTAGTGGCTAGACACGGCGGTAAAATAAACAGGAAATGTGTAAAAATATTTTCTTTGATATAATAAATCACATTTGTGATAGAAAAAAATCTAAATTGGTCAATGATTAACAATTATAGATACATATTCTTTTAATCTTTATCGTGTTACAGTAATTTAACTGTGGCCATGTTGGAGCACCGCACTAAATGGTTCTAGTCGAACAAATGGACCTAAGGATTTATCTCTCATGCCAAGTACCTATTATCTCGATCTCTTTTCGTGAACCGTTAAGTTACGGGGACCTAAACACGCCAGAACCAGTTGTCAAGCAGCGATGGGGTAAGGCACAAAGACATACACACACACACATAAATACATGCATACGCACACACACATAAATACATGCATACGCACACACACATAAATACATGCATGCACACATACATACATACACGCACACACACACACACACATATATATGTGTGTGTGAGTGTGTGTGTAATGACAGGTTTTTTCAGTTTCCGTCCACCAAATCGACTCAAAAGGATTTGCTCTTACTGAGGCTAAAATAGAAGACACTTGGCCAAGGTGTCACGAGGAACCCAGAATCATGTGACTGGAGAGCAATCGTCATTCCACATATCCACGCCTGCAGTCATATACATCTATATACTGATATATATCTGTGAATATAGTATACACACACACACACACACACATATATATATATTTCAAAAGGAGAAGGATGACTTCACTGCTAATTCTAATCAATGTTATTGTTTAATTATATAATTTTACAGTTTGGTTTGTAGATCTTGTAAGTTCTTTGTTAACTTCGGTTGTGTGTATGTCTGTATGTCTGCAAATGTGATAATCATAACTACTAGTGGGACCCGTTGAAATTCCACTGTGTAAGACAGCAGATCTGAAAACAAGTTATTATATTAAAAACAACCAAAGTATTTCAAAAAACTTCTTTTGAAATCCAACCATTTAAAAAGAAATGCACTTTTAAATGTAATTGAATTGAAATTAGAAAGTATTGTTTATTTACCTTCTTTTAATATTTCTGACAAGTATCTTTTTCTGACAAGTGCTTTATACTTTTAGGAAATAAAAGACGAATCAAAAAGATAAAAATTACTCATATTTACAAAGAAAAACCATTTTTCTTTGCCCAACGCTTTCGAAGCATGCACCAAGTTATTTATCAAGTGGTACTGTTTTCATTTCTTTTCTGTTCCTTTCGGTTCATTTATCTCTCTATGTGAATATCTATTAATATATCTCTATATCTTCAAATCTATTAATATAACTGTACTGTAGACTCACCTACGTATCTATCTATCTATCTATCTATCTATCTATCCATCTATCTATTTATCTATCTATCTATCTATCTATCTATCTATCTATCTATATCTATCTATCTATCTATCTATCTATCTATCTATCTATGTATCAAAGGCATTTTCCCCAAAGAAACTGTACGGGGATCTCCTCGAGGACAAACCAAAGGAGGAGAAAGCAAAAACTGTCGAGCAGTAAGTAACTCTCTGTTCCTTTCACTTGTATTCTAATTCATTAGGATTATGATGAAGATTGGTTGTGTAAATGCGCGTGACTTGGGGTCCCCTTGGAAACAAGGGTACCTCTTAAATGACATAAAGTCACATAAGTTAGAAATCATAGCCATAAGTGAGACCAGACTCCACAAGCCGCGGGCCCTAAAGACCATGTTTGGCGGACAGTTCAACATTTATTTTCCCCCTGTCTGCCAAGAATGGGCGGTAGTGGCACCGCGGTACTTTTTCGCAAGAGTCTGGATCTCAAAGTAAAGACAATATTCGTAGACCCGGAGGGTAGACTGGTCGTCCTGGACGTCGACGCCAGCAATGGGTGCGCTTTTCGACTCGTATCAGTCTACGCACCGCCCTTAACAGGTCGGGCGGATATCTTTCAACGTCTAGAAGTATTCTTGGGAACGTCTCGTCCTTTACACTTAGTGGGGAATTGGAATTCTACTTTGGACACGCATGTAGACTACGTGGGTAGAGATAGGAATAGACGGGGATGCAAATGCCTCAGAGACCTGCTCAGACGCTTTCAACTGTCTGACAGGTTCCGACTAGACCACCCGAATGCGCCAACGTGGACATGGAGCAACCGCATCGGGTCATCGAGATCGTATCTAGATAGGATACTGTGTAGGACAGTAGATAGCGATAGCATAGGATGTCCACAATTCCACATAGTCAGCTACACGGATCACAAACTTGTGACATGTACGCTAGACTTAGGTACGACACTTAGGCAGGGTCCCGGATACTGGAAACTAAGTGCGTCTTTCTTATTGAGACAGGTTTTCAGAGACCGGATTAGCACACTAGTAAAGAGGGCTTTTACGGGAGCCATCATCAACAACAAATGGTGGTTTGCCCTCAAGACAGCAGTAAAAGAAGAAGCGATTAGGTACAGCAAAGCACTAGCCATAGATAGAAATAGAGTAGAGGGTGAGCTAGTTAAGAAGCTAGAAGAGGCAATTAGAAGCGGCATCGCATCCGACGTTTTGGCGGCCAGGTTGGCCCTCGACCAACACTTCAACGCCAAACACGAAAGGTATGCTGTCAGAGCTAGGATGCGTGCTCTAAGGAACGAAGGTGTTGGAGCCGCGAGAGAGGCCCGGGTGGCAGAAGCGCAACAGGGCAACAAAGCCACCATTCGGTCTCTGGTGGATGAACAGGGGCGCGAATTGCTCGAGCCAAGTAAAATGTGTGAGACCGTTCAACAGCATTTTGCCCGACTGTTCGGGACGAGTGACGGGCAAGAACGTAGGGTGGACTTCAGTACCTACCTACACAGCCTACCACGGCTCTCGACAAGAGGGGAAGAATGTATCTGGTGGACACGTCTGAAAGGATTGGAGACAAACACTTTCCTCTCTGGTCAACCTCTCATCAACTTCTTCAAGTACCACTTGAAAAGGAAAGTGAGAGTAGAGAGGCAAGTTTTGTCTAGCGAATGTTTTAAAAAATGATGGGTGAATGTAGCAAGGATGGCACGTATGAATGACGAAGCCACCTTGAGCATAATCCTATGAACCTAGAAATTGAAAACAGAGGGTTACCCACTTGCAAACAAATGTGGTAACATATAACAATATTGACCAAGGTTACCGTCGTCTTTTTCGTAGGCTTTTCTTCCCACGGATAAACCTTACTTGCTTTCCCCTTTACACCATACATCATGACACTGTGATACACGATCCCTATTGATCGTTTTTTTTCCTCTTTTTTCTTCTTTTTTCATTTATCTTTTCGTTTGTTCCATTTCCTTTTTTTCTTTATTTTCTTTTCTTTTTTTTGTTCTTTTTTCCCTTTTACGATCCCTTTTGATCGAAAACCTACGCCACCTTTTTTTCTTTTGTTTTTTGT
>NC_043012.1:5031501-5039001 GCF_006345805.1 Octopus sinensis
ATTATTGCCGCTTCATTTCTACATTTTTGCACATTCAGGTTTAATAATGATAATAATAATAATAATAATAATAATAATAATAATAATAATAATAATAAGAAGAAGAAGAAGAAGAAGAAGAAGAAGAAGAAGAAGAAGAAGAAGAAGAAGAATAATAATGATGATGAAGATGATGATGATGATGATAACAACAGCAATAACAAAATAATGATAATAATAATAAAGTAATAATAATAATAATAATAATAATAATAATAATAATAATAATAATTAATTAATGATGATGATGATAGGCACCATTTCTCGGCGTTCATCATCATCGTCATTTTTTACGTCTGAACATGTCTTTCAATTTTCAATCTGTACCTCAACTTCATTTTTCATTTCACAGATAAATATACACATATATATGTACATATAAATACATAAAAATACACACATATATATATAAGTGTGTACATACATACATAAAAAAATATATATATATATAATACACGTGTATATATATATATATATATATATATATATATATATATAATATATATATATATATATATAATATATATAACATATATACATATGCATATATGTATACGTATGTATATAAATATATATATATACACGTATATATACATACATATATGTATGTATGCATATATATATATAAATATATATTGTGTGTGCGTATGTGTGTTTCTTATGTACATTGGAATAACTATTTTCATAGCTATTTTCTGAAAACATCCCTTGAGCAAAATGAAATATTTGTTTGGGTCTGTTGTACGCCTGCGCGTATGTTTATATATGTATCTATGTATGCATGTATGAATGTGTGTATAATTCATCGTTTTCTAAGCCTTCTCTTTTTTTTTCGGTTTCACATAGTGACTCTGTAGCTCTTTTACTCCGAATTTTTTTTTTATTTCCTCAGATTCTATAAAGTTTTCTATCATCTCTCCTTCTATTTCTCTCCCTCTCTCTCTCTCTCTCCCACTTTCTCTCTGCGTTCCTCCCTCTCCTTCTATCCATATGCATAGGTGCGTTTGTGTGTGTGTGTTGTGTGTGTGTATGTGTGCGCATAGAACTCAATAGCCATCTCCTAAAAATGTCCTTGAGCAAAACGTCGAAAATAAAAATAAATACATGAATAAAATAACAAAATAAAATAAAATAACAAAATAAAGACATAGTTTTAAAGAAGTAGCAGCAGTTTGGTGTACGCATTGGTAGTGGTAGTGTGTGTTATTTGTAACAAAGGCGACATCGAAACAGCCAGAAAGCCATGAAATACAAAAATAATCATAATTCTGTATTTCCGCACAAGAGCATATTCTCGTGCGCATTGTGCGCAGCGAATACAATACGCAACAAAATCTGTTCTATCTATCTATCTATCTATCTATCTATCTATCTATCTATCTATCTATCTATCTATCTATCTATCTATCTATCAATCTCTCATTCTATTTATCTATCTATCTATCTATCTATCTAGTTCTCATTCTAGCTATCTAGCTATCTATTTCTTAATCTATCTGTCTATCTATCTATCTATCTATCTATCTATCTATCTATCTATCTATCTATCTATCTATCTATCTATCTATCTATCTATCTATCTATCAATCTCTCATTCTATTTATCTATCTATCTATCTCTCATTCTATTTATCTATCTATCTATCTCTCATTCTATTTATCTATCTATCTATCTATCTATCTAGTTCTCATTCTAGCTATCTAGCTATCTATTTCTTAATCTATCTGTCTATCTATCTATTAATCTATCTATGTCAATACGTATGTTTGTGTGTGCGTCTGCGAGGGTGTGTCTATGCGTGGGAAATATATGTCCGTGTACAGCTAATTACAAAGCAAACATCAACATATCTATTTTATACGCATGTACAATCATGCATATAAACAATTTTGTTAAACAATTATTCATAGTCTAGTGACGAAGATAATAATCTATCTTTGTTCATCTATCTATCTATCTATCTATCTATCTATCTATCTATCTATCTATCTATCTATCTATCTATTTTTACATTTAATTTTCCGCCTAAAACTTCCATCGACCGTCATAAATCATAGTGTACGCCCATTTGACTTTTTGTAGCTTATGTTTTTATACTTGAATTCAATTTTCTCTATCTATCTATCTATCTATCTATCTATCTATCTATCTATCTATCTATCTATCTATCTATCTATCTATCTATCTATCTATCTATCTATCTATCTGCCTGTCTATCTGTCTATATGTCTGTCTATCTATCTACCTACCTCGGTGTATCAGCCGAATCTATCGTCAATATCGTCACGCCTCCTTCCTTCAAACGGGAAGGAAGAGCTATTTTCATCATACTTGTGGCTATGGCAAAATAATGTATCTGGTGGACGCGTCTGAAAGGATTAGAGACAAACACTTTCCTCTTTGGTCAATCTCTCATCAACTTCTTCAAGAATCACTTGAAAAGGAAGGTGAGAGTAGAGAGGCAAATTTTGTCTAGCGAATGTTTCCAAAAAAGATGGATGAATGTAGCAAGTATGGTACGTATGAATGACGAAGCCACCTTGAGTATGATCCTATGAACCCGGAAAAATTTAAAAGAGTTACTTACTTGCAAATAAATGCGCAAAAAGGTTTAAAGTGAATCTGTGCCAAGCGGTTTTACTCTGCGTACTTTAGCTTCGTTATTATGGCAACAGTCCGGATAGTTATTGATCAGACCTCATATGTATGTATATATATACACACACACTCACGTACTTGCATACATTACAGGCGCAGGAATACTTATGTAGTTGTAGGTAAGATGATCGCTTTGTAATTACGTTGGCCAACACATTTTCATCATAGGCCCTTGTTCGTGGCCAGGCCGCATCATACTCACCTGGACCTAGTACTATATCTACCTAGATCCTAATTATGTGTGGAAACATGAGTATTTTCTCATTTTGAGAAATGTCATACAAAATTCGAGATTGTTTTCCACATTATTGATTTTGAATGGTTGTAGGTCTTGGAGTCAGATTCTGAAGAAATTTTTTTATATTAGAATTGTCAGATTTAATAAAAACATAATGTTCAATGGAGGTCAAGGAACGCTTAGAAATACATGCTTATATCACATATAGACTTACAGACATATACTTACAAGCACTCATGCTTATATATATATTATACGAATATACACACGCAAGTATGAATGCGTGAGATGCATGCACAAATATATCAAGGCATATACAATGTTCACACATACACTTGCATATGCACACTTATATTCACAAATATACTAAATCACGCATCGAGGACACATCACATATGTCGTGGCACCCCGTCGGTTACGACGACTAGGGTTCCAGTTGATCCGATCAATGGAACAGCCTGCTCGTGAAATTAACGTGCAAGTGGCTGAGCACTCCACAGATGAGTGTGTACCCTTGACGTAGTTCTCGGGGAGATTCAGCGTGACACAGAGTGTGACAAGGCTGACTCTTTGAAATACACGTATAACAAAAACAGGAAAAAAGAGTGAGAGAAAGTTGGGGTGAAAGAGTACAGCATGGTTCGCCACTTAGTGGAACTTTAAGTGTTTTCGCTCAAATAACACTCACAACGCCCTGTCTGGGAATCGAAACCGCAACCCTTCGACCACGAGTCCGCTGCCCTAACTACTGGGCCATTGCGCCTCCACTCATATATGTAGACTGTGATAAACATACAATACACATGCAAGATATGTACATGAACACACTAACACACGTAGTCATTTACATCTACACACATACACACATAAACGAATTCATGCATACATACCTACAAATATACCAAACATACACACAAATATACACCTTCACGTTCACACATACATACACCGAATACATACTCGCACACACACGCATACTTATACTCACTTCCTCATAAATACATACATTTACCTACACAAATACTTACACATACACATAAACTTACATACATACACTAACTTGCATACGCACACATACATATATTGCAACCGTACAGCCTCTCGCACATTCATACAGAAAACATACATAAATGTAGACACATAGAACCACTCAAACACACATCTATTCGCATATACACATACATACACAAAATAGCACACATACAAGTATTCACTCACACAAAGCACCGACACGCACATGCACGTACACACACATGCAGACAACTGCACTCAAGACCACACACACACACATATACACACACACACACATATACACACGCACACACAGATACAGACATACAGACAAGAGCACAAATGAACAAGAGCACACACACACACACTCACACACATGTAGACAAACACATACGCACACACTCATACACACAGAATAAGACAGACAGTCATACATACATACGCACAAACATACGAACAACCAAATGTAAATTAAATAAAATTGAGGTGAAACGAATATTTGTTATTGATTCCAAGTTTTGCAATGACCTTTGTAACATTTCCTCTCGGAATTTTTTCCTTCACTACAGTTGCTTTGGTATTCTCTCACATCCTCTCATTACTTACATCCCCCACCACTCATAACTATCTATTTTTCTTTCTTTAGTTCCCTCTTCCTCTCCCTCCCTCCCCCTATCTCTCTCAATATGTGTGTGTATATATATATTATTATACCCACACACACCACACACCACCACATATATATATATATATTATATACATATATATAATATATATATATAATATATATATATATATATATATAATCTAATATCTATATATATAATATATATATATATATATATATATATATATATATACATGTATCTATGCGTCTACACACACCACAAACACACTAGTGTAAATATATACATGTATTTCTCATACTGTTCTCTGATATTCTTTATAATTCACTCACTCATGACCTCACTCACTCACGCACTCACTCACTCACTCACTTACTCACTTACTCACTCACTCACTCACTCACTCACTCACTCACTCACTCACTCATTCATATAGACATGCAGACATCCGCACATAAGACCACACATCGGAACATTATATCTTCCAAACGTACAAAAATAAGTTTTTGAATACATACATACGAACGTACACACCTACATGCATATACACATACTTAGACACCTCCCTGTTTCTTTCTGTGTTCCTTTCTGTGGAAGAGCCTACGCTCGAAACGTTAAAGACTTCTTCACTTCCCGAACGTTAAACTAATACATCTGTTCGTTGTCTACACCATCTGGCTTCGTCTTTTGTGTTTTTCTGTGAATTTGTGGTAGTAGAGATAAGTGCCCACTATCTACAAAATGCTCCCACTTGGTGTGCGTCTCAAAACGTATCTGACAACCAAAGTTCAACTCCCAGCCTGCTCATGGCGGAACTGCTTTTACAGACAGGAAAAGGAGCAAAGGCGTGTCTCTGGCGCCTTAAAAGTAAATGCTTCGGGATATGGTGTCGACACAACCCGGGGAGCAACAGATACCGGTTATAAGTCTTCACACAATTGGCGTAATGTGCGGCGCCAAGGATTGCTTCCGACGGTGGGAGAGATTTTCGAGTCTCACTGGACAACTACCGCCCGCCCCAAGCTGGGCAGTCCCCCAGCCAGTAAGGTGTTGTCCCGCCACGGTCTGCCATCTTCATTGGGTGCATGTGGATTAGGAAAACATCCGACAAGCAGACCGTTAGTCACAGCACCAGTTAACAACGAAATAAGACCTTCAAGAAAGACACCAGCTCTAAAACTGGGATGTCGGAATGTCCGGTCAATGATACCCGGTTTTTCCCAAGATCTGCAGGATGTCCGTGACGCCAGGAAAAAAAGCTGTCATCAACGACGTGCTCAAAAGACTGAATATCGGCATTGCCACCCTGCAAGAAACACTGCTCGCTGGTGCAGACACACTGATGGAGAAGGATTATACATTCTTCTGGCAAGGAAGGAACTTTGACGAGCCCAGAGAGCATGGAGTGGGCTTTGCAGTAGGGAACAGCTTTCTGAATATGATAGAACCAAACAGCCGCTGCTCTGAGCGACTCCTAACACTCCGCCTTAACACCACCGGAGGCTCCGTCAACCTCGTCAGTGTATACGTTCCAACGCTGTCCGTCTCTTCAGACACCAAGGATGAGTTCTACGAGAACCTTCTATCTACCATCAAGAATATACCATGTGTCGAACAGCTTGGTCTCCTGGGCGACTTCAACTCCAGAGTGGGTGGAGACAACGACTCGTGGCCCTCTTGCCTTGGTTCGTTTGGAGTGGGAAAACTCAATGAGAATGGTCAGCGACTGCACGAACTTTGTGCCCTTCACAACTGTGCATCGCTAAATCCTTCTACAAAACGAAACCCCAACGCAAGGTCTCCTGGAGGCACCCGCGCTCAAAGCACTGGCACCAACAGGACCTGATTGTGGTCAGGTATGCTGCCATAAAATACGTTCTCCATACATGCTCTTACCACAGTGCGGACTACGACACAGACCACTCCCTGGTATACTGCAGGATAAGACTGCAACAAAAAAGGTTCCACAGTGCAAAGAAGCCGGGGGCCTCGCTCATTCGCGTTAGCAAGATGACTCAGAGGTCTTTGAAGAAGTATACAATGCATCGCGGGCCGGAGATACCGGCACAGCGAAGTGGGAAAGTCTGCGAGACACCATCCACCGCACCACCCTAGCAACTTTTGGGAAGAAAACATCGAAGCCACATGACTAGTTTGACGCCAAGTCGTCCGCGATGAACCCCGTCATTGAGGCCAAGCGCGCCGCACTCGCAGAATACAAGCGGTCAACCACTGAGAAAAACCTACAGATTCTCAAGGCGGCCAGGAGCAAGGTTCGGAACATCGCCAGGCGCTGCGCCAACGAGTACTGGACAGAGCACAGCGAGAGGATTCAGACGGCTGCTGCAATAGGCAACATCAGAGTCATGTACGATGGTATCAAGAAGGCACTGGAACCAACAGATGGCAAGAACGCCCCCTTCAAATCCAACACCGGGGAAATCATTACTGACCGTGGCAGGCAGCTGGAGAGATGGGTGAAGCACTACTCTGACCTCTACTCTAGAGAGACAACAGTGACACCTGCAACCCTTGACACCATCGAGTGCATACCAGTCATGGAAGAGCTCGATGCAGAGCCTACCGTGGATAAGCTCAGTAAGGCCGTTGACAGTTTGACCGCAGGCAAGGCACCAGGAAGCGATAGTATTCCTTCAGACCTCATCAAGCACTGCAGGTCTACCTTGCTACACCCCTTGCACGAGGTTCTCTGCCAGTGCTGGAAGAAGGGAAGCGTTCCGCAAGACATGTAGGACGTTAAAATCATCACCCTTTACAAGAATAAGGGCAAAAGAAGTGACTGCAACAACTACTGATGTATCTCCCTCCTTAGCGTAGTTGGTCAAATCTATGCTCGGGTCCTGTTGATCCGTTTGCAGAATCTGGCTGAACGTATCTACCCAGAATCACAGTGTGGCTTCCGAGCTG
>NC_043012.1:5044001-5056501 GCF_006345805.1 Octopus sinensis
TCGGCAAAAGACACCGATAGAATAAGTACTGGGCTTACAAAGAATAAGTCCTGGGGTCGATTTGCTCGACTAAAGGCGGTGCTCCAGCATGGACGCAGTCAAATGACTGAAACAAGTAAAAGAGTAAACAAAGAGTATATGTATAGCCACATATCACCATCTTCGTTGGTTCTCTAATAAAACTATTTTATTAATGAGACAAACACTTATTGCTTAACAGTATGTTCTTTACTATCGACCATCGCTTGCTCAACATTCCTCTCATTCAATCATGTACTCTCTCTTACTCCGCCTTCTCCTTTTTGGAGCTGTCCTCCTCTTCCTTCTCATTTTATCTCAGTCACTTGTACTTTCCTCTTCCCTCTCACACTTCGTCTCTATCTTTTCGTCTTTCTCTTCTAAAATCTCGATAACACTGACTTTCTCACTCCTTCTCCCCGTCTCCCTCATAACTCACCTCATCTCTATATCTCTGTTACTATTTCTTCCGTAACTTCCTCTCATCTGTCTGTCATTCATTGCTGAACTTTCCCCACTCGTTCTTATACTCATTCTCTCTCTCTCTCTCTCTCTCTCTCTCACTCTGTTTCTGTCTCTCTCTGCCTCTTCTTCCCTCGTATCTTACTTATTTCCAATCTCTTCTCTCTACTCTCTTTCTAGTTTCTACTTTCTTCATCCCACCAAACAATAATATCCGTAGTGACAGCCACGAACTAGAAACGCACAGATCGATAGGAACAAGAACCGCCGCCGCCGCCACCATCACTACTAATACTACTACTATCACCTCCCATCACCACCACCACCACCACCACAGCAACAACAACAACAACAGCATCAGCACTATCAATAATGACAACAGCAACAAAAGCATCTTTGAGAAAAGTCGACAAACGATTTAAAGACTCAAACGCAAGGCCCTATAATCGGAGGTGGCCTTGTGGCCTAATGGAGAAGGCGTCGGTCTCCGGAACCGAAGATTGTGGGTTCGAGTCCCACCAGGGTCGGTACTGTTAATTTTTCTGGCTATAAGCTGTTATTTCATCAATTGTTGCTTCAAGTGTTTCAGCGAATTCACTGGTATCTCCTTATATCGATTTCCTTTTTAAGGAATGGTTGCCACCCATATCTTCATGTGAAGGAACACAACTTGGCGCACCCTTTTAAACAGGTATACGAGATAACGTACCTCTGTTCCGTTCTCTGTATAGATATCCGGCTACAATTGCTGTCCACTACTAACCAGCAACTATCACAAGGAAACGAATTTTGCGTCCACACACATACACATATATATATGTTCTTGGCATGCTTGGTACACTGTTGCTTTCCCCATGAATTTAGTTTTAAATTCTACAAAAAGAATGAAAATCATAAAGAATTGTAAGACTCAAAATAAACCATTAAACTATCCTACCTGACGCCATTTAATATTTTACAATGGCCATATATTTTCATTTAAACGAAACCTATTTCCGGTGGGTCACTATTGTGGCTAACTTCCTGTGAAGCATTTCCGTTTAGCTAAATTAACTTTTCCGTTCCAGGGCCGAATCTCATCGGTTTGCTTTTATTTTTTATTTACGACATTTTGCATAATACAATAATACAACCTACATATATATATTATTTGCAATATTTACAATTGACGGATATTTGTCCTCCTCTTGCTTGTTGTTAACACAACGTTTCGGCTGATATACCTCCAGCCTTCATCAGGTATCTTGAGGTGGGGGGAGACAGGTACTATAAAAAGCAAAATTTCCCAAACCAAACATCACTAAGGAAGAAACGTTTGCTATCAGATTTTGCAGTTTATAGTGAAGGATGAAATGGCTTTTCTGAAAATATGTTTCTTTTCCTATATCCAGACAATAACGATATTTTATAAAAAGGAAACTATGTTGCACGCGCGCGCACACACACAAACACACACACTAACTTATGATGACCCAATTCTGAGGTTTTAAACTATACGAGATCCCCATATTTGACGTCACTCCATCCAGAGTAAAGACCCAATACTGTAGTTGATTAAGTTTTAAAAGCTCAGAAATTATCAAACATTTCCACCTATGATGTTTAGATATACATATGCTCTTTTGAACAATCAGACATATATTTGGTATAGTATACGAACCCACATCACGACATGAAACACAAAGAAGGACGTATCTGCCTAACTCACAACTCCAGACCCAGTTTCATGGACAGGAAATGGAGATGAGAATAAAAGAAACAAGCATGGTGCGACACCATGGCCAAATCCATGGACGAATTATGATTAGATTCATAGCGAATGTAAAAAGAATGCAACAAAATAGCTTTATGATAAGATATTAAGTGAAACTGATATGAAAGAGCAACTCAATTTGATATTTGAATGTTTATCGCAAAGAATTGCAGTGAATTAATTTTGAACAGGAACTTAATTCTAGATATGAGTAAGAACGGTCACAGAAAGGTTATGAAAATTAAACATGTCAAAAGTATAATTAAGATAACATCGTAGCTTAAATTCTGCGATTAACGCTCTCGGCAGAATTTTGAGATTACAAAAATTCATGGAGATCAATGTATACAGAATAAAAACATTGTTTTAACTGTTGGCAGAGGGTAAGGAACTAAGAATAGCTTTCATAGTCGTAAAATGTTTAAGTAGTTAACAGAAAACATAAATGATATCGAAAAAATAATTTTTGAAATTCAAAACAATGCGAATTATAAGAGATAGTACAATAATTTGGAATTTATACGATGGTTTGGAATTTTACCTTCAATGTTTCGAAGTTAGGAAATCTTCTTCAGAAAATCTTCGCAGATAAGGTGTTATGACGTTGTGTACAGACTTCTCTGCTCTAATTATTGTTATACATATAATGTTGAACTGAATAATATATGAATAAATAATTAATTTGTTAAATACATAATTAGTTATTTGGGTGAATAAATTATGGGAAGTTGAGAGAGTATGCGTAACATAGTTACTTAGTAACTGTAACTGCTGGCAGACTTTAAGAACAAATAGATGGTGCTTTTGCTTCCTTCGTGTTTATAGTAAATGAAGAATATTCAGATATTACTTTTGGACGATGAAACACTTCACTGTCAATTTAGTGTAGGTTAAGGCAGCGAACTGGCAGAAATGTTAGCACGCCGGGCGAAATGCTTAGCGATATTTCGTCTGCCACTACGTTCTGAGTTCAAATCCCGCCGTGGTCGACTTTGCCTTTCATCCTTTCGGGGTCAATTAAGTAAGTACCAGTTACGCACTGGGCTCGATATAATCGACTTAATCCGTTTGTCTGTCTTTGTTTGTCTTCTCTGTGTTTAGCTCCTTGTGGGTAGCAAAGAAATAGGTATTTCGTCTGCCGCTACGTTCTGAGTTCAAATTCCGCCGAGGTCAACTGCTTGTTCATACACCTGCCTTCGTCCTTTGCTTTCCTGTAAATTTAAACTATATATATATATATATATATATATATGTATGTATAAGGGTGAAAAGGAACACACGAGTTGATATATATGAAAAAACAAGTCAAAAATAGAAAATGCTAAAATAATTTTATAGTGAACATTTCAGTACCGGTTTCGGTCATTTTGAGACCTTTTCAACTGTAACGATTAAATAATTAAATTTAGAAAAATTAGAAGAAAAGTTTTTTTAAAAGAATATTTCTATAGTAGTGTTCAGATTTAAGTGGCATTCTGCCTTTCTCTGACTCCCTTGTTTGCACTTGTGTGTCGGAGGTCGTTGTGAGTTCTTGGTAGGGTAGTAGAGGAAGAAGGCTGGTGGGGAAAGGGGGGTGGGAGAATCTGGGAGTGCCCTGATGGTCGTATTTTGAATGGTCAGTGGCGGCTGGCAGTCTCAGTTCAATTCAGGAGAATATTTATATTGACAGGCTTGTTTATAGAATTAGCGTAGGTGTTATACTAAAAAACATTAGTGACAAAGTTAAGGGGTAGGGGGTGGAGAAGTAGAAGAAGAAGAAGAAGAAGAAGAAGAAGAAGAAGAAGAAGAAGAAGAAGAAGAAGAAGAAGAAGAAGAAGAAGAAGAGGAAGAAGAAGAAGAAGAAGATAAATTTTAACAGCAGAACCTTACATGCACCGTCAATGCCATAGAAGCCTGGTCGAGAACCGTTGATTTAAACGTTCTTTTTCTATATACTTTACCCGTTTTCTTAATCACTCCAGGACTGCCTTTTATCTATCTGCGTATTGAATGCATTGATTATATTCCTCAGCATGTATTTGGATGAATTCTTGAAATATATTTAACTTTACAAGAACGACAATCATATTTGAATTCAAAAGTCCTCGTCTCTAATTAGATGTATGAAAAGAATATAGTATAATGAAGATGGTTCCAAATTTCGTATATGTCATCGCAATGATATTTGTGTGAACGCACAACTAAGTAATATACCGTGTCTCGTAATGATGGCACACGTTATTTGTACCTTGGTTGTCCGGAAAGTTCGTGCCGATTTATAGTAGCTTACATTTCGACTTATTTTAGAACATGGTTGAGTCCATAAAATTCTAGAGAAACGTCCAGAATTGGCCAACAGGAAGGGTATGATTTTCCAACATGATAATGCAAGACCGCACGTTTCTTTGGGAAGCAGACAAAAATTGCTGCAGCTTGGCTGGGATGTGTTACCCCACCTTCCATATTCACCAGATATTGCTCCTTCTGATTTCCACCTCAATCTTGGAAGAGGGTATTTTCAAGTTACCGACTAAATATCATACAGATTTACTAATGTCATCTACAACCAGAAAAATCTGGCCTTATATTTCTTTAAGAACCTCAAATTGCTCTTCTTTCCTATCAAATTATCTTCCTCTGATAAGTAATTCATCCAACGCATCCTCATTTATTCTCTTACTTCACCTTTGACTATTCCTGCCATTAAACATATTAATATTCAAAATTTCTCTCTATCTACAGGTATGAATCATACATAGGCCTTCGCACCATATACGATATAATGTTTCTTATCTATTTTATACTAATTTAACCAATTAGCTACAGACCTTGTCCCTGCACTGGATATTTCATCTACACCAACCAACACTTCACTGAATAGTATTAAAATATAAAGATACACGGTTCTGATATCTCTAGATTCTTTACTATACGCCATAATTGTACTGCACGTCTATTATGCAAGCTTACGTCTATAAAACGTCCCCAATTAGGTAGATACAAACTACGACATTTTAGATACTTACAAATCTATTTTCCCGATCTTTATAATTAATTTACATCACCTTTGTGTACTGTCTTCTCATATTCGTTTTTTTATCAGTTCGCTCTATTCTTAATATCCTTACATCTCAATATCCAACATCACCATTAATCTACTTGAAGATTTCAGAATCGACACTTTGTCTTAGTTAAAATTCTAGTTGTACACTCAATCAATATCATTTACCTTATCAATATTATATTACTACTAACGCTATAGCTAGATTCGCTTATCTTGATATATATATATATATATATATATATATATATATACATATTTATCTTATATTTATAACCTAGATAATCGGATGAGTTCATAGAACCAGTTTTTGTATATCGCTAAGCTAGGCTACTACTAACAATATTTCAGCTTTATTACGATCTAAGCAATTTTAAATAATAACGTTACACAAAAAATATAGACAAATTCTTGTGCGAGAGAATCTTTCCTCTTCAAATCGGTATGATAATCATGGCTCTTATGGCACGTCACTTGTCACAGTCCCGATATTATTATATTATGTATTATATATTGTTATGTATTATTATAGATTATATATTCAGAATTATGATATTGTGCTGTATCTAATATTCAACAATTATATTATGGCAATGTATAAGCTACACGTATTTCATTCTTAATAGGTTTACAAGCTAAGCCTACTCGCCCGAATATTATAGCCCTCTCTTCGCTACACTGGTTTTCTGAATATATTTTGATTTTCAGTTCGCCTTGAAGAGCATAAACGTTAGTTTTCTGTTTCCATTTATCGGTATCTTAAAACGTTGCGATGCAAAGTTACTCACCACAACTAATACTATATAGCTAACGAACCTGTCCACGGAGAATTGATGCGAGATTTTCCTTACAAATACTTTTCATAATTTATAGAATAATGTTTTCTAATGTAAGTACAAAGCCGGCAAAATTTGAGGGACAGGAGGTTAGTCGATTCCATCAATCGCAGTACTCGACAGATACTTTGGACAGGATGCGAAGCAATGTTGGCTTCGGCAGGATTTTTACCCAGAGAGTAAAACAGTGAGGAGAAAATACTGTGAAACATTTTCTCGACGCTGTAACGGTTCTGTCCAGTTTATAGAATAAGAACATCCGTTTGAGTGTGATTAATAAGGGTTTCGAAGATTTTAAAATTATATCGTCTTCACTTTCGTATTTTACACCAAATAAACTGATTTTTGCCATAAAATATATATAAACTATCTGCTTCAATTATTAATCTATCATTTTAAATAACAATTTAATCATGGAATTCACCCTAGGCGTAAACAGACATAGAGAGTTTTTAACGACTATGAACTTTTTTTAATAGACAAACGTGGAGGAATTTCAATATCATGATCACCAGTATCACCCCAGCATCTGGTGAACATAAATATTTTGTGTCATTTCTCGGCCTAATTCTAACGCTACTTCGATGACCCCAGCACTTCGAAGTTGGTTAATCTTTTGACGTCGTTACTAAACAACTTCCTATTTACTCATCTCTCTTCTCTTCTTTTCACTCATATTGCTTTCGCCACTGCCAAACCGCACACTTCTCGTGAATTACTTCACTGAGTCTTTCCTCTTCAGGACGTCTCCCTCCTCATATATACTTCTTGCTCTTGTTTCCTCTATAACAATCAACAAACAACAGAATTGTTAACTGTATCAAACTTAACGTCCTGGGGATGGAACGGCCAAGGACAGGCCCACAGCTCCTTCCTCTCGAAGCATTTAATATTTTGCTTTTTTTTTTGCCAAATCAAAATGGCGGCAGGCTAATTCCTTGCGCTATACAGTTGCTCGTTATTAAGTTTTGTTTTTCTTACTCTGGGGTCGAATACGTTCCATGTTGTAACTATATTGTTCCGTGTCAATCACGCTGGGGGGCATTTGGAGCAAGTCCCTTATACACACTCATATCGATCAATTACTCTTCGGTGAAGTTTAGGGGGAAAAAAGCTTTAGAAACACACACAAATGCAGTTACATTCCTGTGCTTACACTTAGATCTTATTTTTAGAATCATTTAGAAATTTGAGAGTAGTTCATTTTATGAAACTAATTAAAAAGATACGTCGCCGTTAATACTCGGTTGTAAAAGAGGCACAAAACTTTAAGCCTTTTGCTCGGGATTAGTAGATAATATCGACTTGAGTAACATCATTTGTACTCTAATTTATCGATCCCAGTGAGGTTAATAACATAAAGCATCAGGGAGATGAAAAGCAATGTTGAACTTAGGAAAATTTGAATTCTGAACGGAAATATTCGGTATAAATCCGGCAAAAATAATTGTTCAGTGTTTTAACATTGTTACCAATCTACCAGTCAATGACAGCGTGTCTATACTCGATGTGTTTTAAACTATTATTTACCAATGTATTTTAGTGGATTGATTTCATGAAACCATCTGAATGCCATGTCGTTTTGCGGTGTAGTGGCTTGTGTGACACAATAATCCTGAGAGCCAACTCCTAGCAGGCTAGACTAATATATATAGGCTCTTCTCAGAAGTAAAAGTAGGGTTCCGTAGAGTCATCACCCCAGCATAGAATAAAACATAGTTACAGAACAAAATCGTCTATGAAAATTCAGAACCAACAAACCAGGGAGTGAGAGGCTTTCCCGCTGGGAAAAGCATAACACGGTGCATCAAAATCCGAAAAGAAACTGCAAATAATCAGGCACCCAACTGGAGAAAAGCAGAAAGGGTCGTAGGCGTAGAAGTGGCTGTATGGTAAGTAGCTTGCTTACCAAACACATGGTTTCGGGTTCAGTCCCACTGCGTGGCCCTTGGGCAAATATCTTCTACTATAGCCTCGGGCCGACCAAAGCCTTGTGAGTGGATTTGGTAGACGGAAACTGAAAGAAGCCCGTCGTATATATATATATATATAAATTAGAAAAAAAGCACCTTTTATCAATTCAATAATGAAAAATTAAATTGTAGCATTTAGAAAAATTACATATTATAGAAAGATTAACTATAAGATAAAACATATAACAATGATTAAGTAATGTGCAAAATGTAGTTAATCTTATAATATATATATATATATGTATATATATATGTATATATATATATATCTATATATATATATATATGTATATATATATGTATATATATATGTATATATATACATATATATATATATGTATATATATGTGTATATATATATGTGTGTATATATATATGTGTACGTGTGTGTATGCATTTGTGTGTCTGTGTTTGTCCCCGCAACATCGCTTGACAACTGATGCTGGTGTGTTTACGTCCCCGTCACTTAGCGGTTCGGCAAAAGAGACCGATAGAATAAGTGCTGGGGTCGATGTACTCAAATAAAGGCTGTACTGCAGCATGACCACAGTCGAATGACTGAAACAAGTAAAAGAGTAAAGAGTAACAGCTTTAAAATGTCGTCGATTGCCGTTTTCTAAAAGTAAGAGAACAGAAAGAGTAAGGAAGCATCATCAAAAGATATTTGTTATTACGCATGTCTTGGTTTTGTTCAAAGCATTGACAATTTCGAAATTTCGAAATTCTGCGTCGCTTTTAAAAAGGTGTAATATAAATAAATCGGTAAATAAAAGCTAATAATATATGAAATAATATATCGTTTAGACAGATAAATAACCTTGGACAGAATCACTTGGGGGAATTGAACCACATGTTGCAAATTGGATAACCTTTATAAATAACTACACCAAGGAGACTCTGACAACAGTAAACCATTTGTACAAGGTAGAAACGCCTCAGTTCGATGTGTTTATATTCGAAGCATTGGGAATTTCAGAATACGCCATTTTAAGAAGCTGAAATACAAATGAAACTGAAATAATAAATATCTCATAATTCCCCAGTAAATGTCACACTTCGACCGAACAAAAAGCGATAAATTCACCTGCAGGAATTTAATCATGTGTGAGAAGCGAAGAAAACGGTCGTCATAAACCATTATACCAAAGATATTTGGACGACTTCCAACTATCTGCAGAAAAAAAAAAAAAAATTATATAAAGTTGTGGTAGTTATGTTTGGGGCGTTGAGAAATTTGAAAATGCGTCATTTTAAAGGGGGTTGGAGGCGGCGGTCTTTCTACTACAGGCAAAAGGCCTGAAGATTTGTAAAACGTGGCTATTCGATTGGCATTTATCTTATTAACCCAAAAAGTATGAAAGGGAAAGTAGAACTCGACAGAATTTGAACTCAGAACGGAAAGAAGGAAAAAAATTCCGCAAATAATTTTGTCCATTGTGCTAACAATTCTGACGGCTAGATGTCCTTCGCAAATAAATTACTAACAGCTCATAAAAAAAAAAAAAAAACAGAAATAGGATAATATAACACTTAGAATATAAGGGACATAATTTCGGAAAAAATTTAACCATGTGCATGAGGTTGGCCGGACGACCGTTATAAACTAAATATGTCGGATGTCTTTCTGCCATATAATTAAAGCTTTTATTGGTACAAGCGAGAAGAGACTGTTTTCATTTCACGGTAATCACCCTAGCGTAGAAAAGTGGTTCAATTCCAATCCGTACTTCTATCAACTTTCTTCCGTCTATGGGGGATATTTCACTGATATTAGAACTCCATGAAAAAATAATGCGTTTGTATGTGTATATATATGTGTGCGTGTGCGCGCTTTTCCCCTTTTTAATATTTGTTCTACCCTGCTAGAAAATACTGCGTCACAATCGATTGTTGCTATCAAAAATAAACAGAAACATCTTGCTGTTAAAAACATTTCTGATATAAAAATAGTTAATATGATTTGAAGTCAGATGTTAACCCCTTCTAGTTAAAACTTCGCCCACGAAAAATGAGAATTGTTGATCTATTAGTTCGATAGGTGTAGATTCTCGACGGCTTCAGGTGAAGTAGTTCATTAGACTAAACAATGTTTAAACACCTGTAGTCTCCTCTATTCCATTATTTTTTCATTCCTTTTCTTTAATATGTCCTAATCTCATACCCCAATTCCGTTCTCTCCCTTTCTCTCTCCGCTCTCTCTCTCTCTCTCTCTCTCTCTCTTTATCACGTGTGTATATATATGTAAACATATACATGTATATATATAATATATAAATATATATATATATATATATATATATATATATATATATATATATGTATAATATAATAAATGCCAAACGAATTTCTGTGTGCCAATGTGTCACTCTTTGATTCCCTCTCTCACTATTCAATGACATTTCTACTATTCCTCCTGCTGGGGTGAGAGTAATGGTAGGCAAGAGACAGTAGTAGATTGACGGTTGTGATGGTAATGGGGTGATAGTAATAGTATGAGCTGTAGTTGTGATTAAGGCGGAGGGGATGGTGATGATGATGATGGTGGTGGTGGTGGTGGTGGTGGTGGTGGTGGTAGTGGTGGTGGTAGCCGAGGAGGTCAGGGATAACGGTGATAGTAAGAGGTGGGAAAGACAGTGGTGATGGTGGTGGATGGAAAAGCAGCGAAGTCAAAGACATTGATGGTGGTAGCGTCAGAAGTGTGAATGGCAGTTGCGATGGCGATGGTGGTGGTGGTACTGTTGATGGTAATGGTTGAAAACAATCAACACAGGGAGACAGAGAGGGGGAGAGGAGGAAGGAAAGACAGTAATAAAGAAAGAAAGAAAGAAAGATGGAAAGAAAGAAAGAAAGAAAGAAAGAAAGAAAGAAAGAAAGAAAGAAAACTGTACTGACCGCCGAATAGGAAGACAAAAAAATGTTGTTTATCATGCAGCTTTGCAATAAGTTCCAAGTCGATAAGTTATATCATTGTTTTGATAAAAATTGCTCATTGCTTGAAAAATATTGATCAAGTTTAACAAAATTTAATATGTACTCAAGGTATGACGTGCCATTGTTGAGTCCAAGGCCTAGTGAAGAGCTCTCCATAGGAACTAGCTGTCGGGCGACTTTTAAGATATATATATACAGGGTGGGGAACCAAATCTTGGAAAACAATAGATAATTCACCAAATGATATATTTTACAACATCCAGCAACCTGACTTGTATATGATTTTAACACAAATTTATAGGGGTATAAAGAGACATTTTATTCAATATGTCTGCCTTCATTGTCCACCACAGCCTCCACATGCTGCCTTGAAAGCGTCACAACTCTTCATGATGAAGTACTCAGCCATGTTGTTCCATTCTTCCTTCAGAAATCGCTTAAGATGATCAACACTTGCATGTGAAGTTTTGTTGGTAGAGAGCTCCAATTTGCTCCATTCAGCATAGTCTAGGAAGGAGGTTCAAGTCTAGGTTGGAAGATGGCCAGAAGTTGGCAGGCCAAAAGTTGATGAAGTTGACTTTACAGAATTTCTGCACTTTCTTCGCCGAATAAGCAGACCACCATCTTGGGTCCACGCATAATTACCATTTGGGTAGTTAGATTTCATCCAAGGCAAAACCTTGTACCACAGTTTTTGTAATAAACTTCATCCCCCACTTTTCCCTAGGCTTGAAAAAATGGAGAGGCATCTTTTTTCTATCAGATGCCACAACTCCGAGTACCATGACTTGAGCTGGGTGCTTGGTCCTAAAGACTTCAGGTGATTTAGCAATGTTTCGATCAATTGGAAAGTTTAAAACAGCATCAATGGTAAACATTTTGATAGTTTGTCCATTGTGCTTCAGATATTACATCACTTTTGGGGCTCTTTCTTGCCTTCTGGCTTTCATTGCATGGGTCAATAGGTATCTCGGGGTCCTCACATATGATCCCAACTGTAAATCAGTGTGTACAGCAGTTCTGATAGTCTTTGGGTCAACTTTCATGTCCATGGACAGTTTTGTCATGGATGTTGTTAGGCCTTTTGTAATTTTGGCTTTGAGAAATTTAAGAAATGCATTATCCTGTTTTGTATTTATGCCTCCACTTCCTTGTCATCTCTTGATGCCTCCCATATCCAGCATTCAGTTTTCAATGTTGTAGACAGTGCTCACAGAGGCCCCAAGAGTCTCAGCAACCCCAAATCTAATTGTAACCCCACCGCAAAGCAAATCTTCAATATGTTATCTTTTGACTTCATGAGTGGACATGCTAGTTGCACGACTGGAACTTCTTCATAAATTAGCTCTATATACCTCCAAACTGAAATAGAAAACAATATTTTAGTATTTATGCTCAGGAATAAGACTTCCAAAATATCCCAAGTTTTTCTTCCCCACCCTGTATATATGTATGTATGTATGTATGTATATATGTATGTATGTATG
>NC_043012.1:5059001-5089001 GCF_006345805.1 Octopus sinensis
CTATTTTGGTCCAGAGTTACGAAGATGAAACAAGTTCTGGTCGTGGCCAGAGAATTCGTATGTGAGAAACTACATTGTTAATATGTATCCTTTATCTAAGCTAGCAAAAGTGTGTGGTGTAAGGGGAGTTTGGCTGCTCTTACATGCAAATCGAGTGGCTCTTGTTGAATTGCTTCATCTTTAGAAAACGGGTGGCAGTGTTTCGGTTACATATATAGATATAATTATGTAACAACACTATACAGTTATCTATACACTACTCTATACACCAGAGAAACTATACACGAATACGTAGATTCCAAGCATGTACACATACAAGAGGCGTATAGAAATTCAGGTGCAACAACCGAATATCACAAGACTACATCATGAATGCCAAAATACATGATGCGTATTTGGATATGTATATATAGACACGAATACAAATGTGCATACACGTGTGCATATGTAACTATACACATAAATGCGTATGTCTAGCACTCTACTATATGTCATATAAATATGTACGTACACACATGCGAGGGGCCAAAGCACACACTCACACACACACACACACGCACACACACGCACATACACACGCTATCACATACAATCACACACAGGAACATACCTGTATATGGCCTTTTGGCTAAGTCGAAAGTGCATCATATGTTTGCCTTGTATCTCTACATATATATATATATATATTCATAAACGCACTCATTGAAATACGTACATACAGAAACACACACACAGGCATACACATATACACACGCACGTACAGATACACCCAAACACACACACACACACACACATATATATATATATATATATATATATATATATATATATATATTATATATATATTAATGTATATATAGTGTCATATATATGTGTGGATATGTGTATATATATATATATATATGTCATGAATATTGAAAAAAGAATTTCTAAAAATATGGCGGTGCTCCAGCATGGCCACAGCTCGTGAGCTGAAACGATAAATAAAAAAAAAAAAAATATATATATATACTATATATATATAGAGAGAGGAGAGAGAAGAGAGAGAGAGAGAAGAGAGAAATAAATAGGAAGATAGATAGATAGATAGATAGATAGATAGATAGATAGATAGATAGATAGATAGATAATTTCGTAACATTCTTATTGTATCTACGTATGTCTATATGCTCTTTAATATATGTTATTCATGAAATCGTGTGAAGCTGTGGAGGCACAGTCAACGTTAAGTGTGGCCGTGTTCCTATGTATAGCATTCTCTCCCTTTCTCTGTTCCTGTTTATGTTATATATATATGTGTGTGTGTGTGTGTGTATGTGTGTGTGTGTGTGTGTGTGTGCACGCGCTCTCGTGTGTGTGTACGTGCCTGTATGTGTATATGTATGACTGTTTATATGTAAGTACATATGTGTATTATAAAGACCTGTACATGCCTGTTCATGCGCATGTATGAGAATGCTATGAGGTTATGCACAGATGAAGACATGGCTTATTGTTTTAAAATGGTTCATTGAACCGGAACTGGTCTATTAGAGATTTAATGGTGCATGTCTCTCAATACATTTATAATGCAGTTCCCTGCTACAGAATTATGGGCCATCGCCCCTCTTTCGCTCATTACCTTTCCCTTTTCCAGTTTTTCTCTCTTCTCCTCTGTCTCTCTCTCTCTCTCTCTGTCTGTCTGTATCTCTCTCTCTCTCTTACTGGTTGCATGCGTATGTGAGGTATAAGTTAAGTGTGTAGTAGTAGTTATAATAGGAGAAGCAGTAGTAGCAGTAGTAGCTACAGCAGCAGTGGTGGAGGTCGGCTGGTTCTTGTGATTCTAGTGGTGCTTGTGATGGTGGTGGCGGGGTCAATGGTGACGAAACCGGTAGCTGTTGAGGTGGTGATGGCGGTAGTGTTTGTAGTAGTAGAGAAACTAGTAGTAGTAGTAGTAATAGTAGAAGTAGTAGTAGTAACAGCAGTGGCGGTGGCTGTGGTAGTGGTAGTGGTAGTGGTTGTAGTAGTAGTAGTAATAATAACAGTGGCGGTGGTAGTGGTGGCGGTAGTAGTAGTAACAGTGGCGGTGATCATGAGGGTGGTAGTAGTAGTAGTGACAACAGAAAGAATTGTCTCTGAGTACCGCGGTACGTGTGCGCATATAGTAATTGAATCTGGAAATCCGTAGCAATTAGCGAGATTGTACACACACGCAGATACGCACACACACACACACACACACACACACACACACACACACATGCATGCATACACGCGCAAATACACACGCACCACTCACACGGACACACACATGTAAACACACACATACACACAGCTATATAATCATGTATGTATATATGTGTATAATCCCAGAAGACGAAGAAGAAACACAAGAAACAACAGCAACAACTCGAGGACATGGTACACACAAAGTATTAACGGACGCTCAGGGAAGGAAAGAAAGGTGGTTTTATGTTTCGAGCAAAACTCTTCTTCGGAGAAAGTCCAAGAGACAATGAAGGCGGAGGAATAAAAAGAAAATGGCGAACGATCCACACGTAGTAACATTTTGAAAATGAAGACAATTGCTACATCCGTTGCAAAAAGGGCAAGTACCAACACTTCAAGAGTGGATAGTGACACCCTCAAATATATATACAACAAGGGCAAAAGTAAAATTATTTCTTAAACCGTCAATTTCCACATTACAATATACCTTCACTATAAATACACGTCGTGCTGATATATATATATATATTAGGGGGGTAGTGAAATACTATTGGCTTTGGATAAAAGAAACTACAGTAGGATTAGTTAATTCAACATATTCCCTTCTCAGATTCACGCACTTATTGCAGCGGTCCTTCAGTTTTTCTAAGGCCTGTACAAGAGATATTGATACTGAGGGGACGTACGAGGCTTAGGATCACTTTAAACAACGTTCGGATGTAGTATGGCATTAGCGAGAAAGCAATTGCTAGCATTCGTTGCGAAAAGGGAAGTACAACACTTCACGAGTGGAGAACGAAACGCTCAAAAAATATTCACTTGTCGACAATACTGCGTGCGTCCAATCATTTGAAGGTCTAGGATATCTAAGAAAGAATCCGATGTAAAAATGCTCTACTTCTGTACATTACATGTAAAATTTTGTGCAATAGTAAAATCGACAGGAAGTGTAGTCTTTCTCGGATTAATGAGCATTACAATGAGTTAGATGCTGCAGGCTATGCTTTTGATTTTCAATAGCAAGAGATTGTTACACACTACCTTTTGAATAAAAGAGGCAGTGAAGCAATTAACCCCTGAAGATTCGATCGAAAATGGCGATTGTAACGAAAGATGTTATGTACGTAAGCAGCAGCTACCTAAAAATATCTCAAAGGCAATACAGTCCAACGAAGCATGGTGGTGTTTCTAAAACATTATACAATACAATTGAGAAGAAAGACAGTCTTGGGAAAAATATAGCAAACATTTGTTGTTGAGTAAACACATTCGTTTTAACACAAGTAATATTTGTAGAGCATTTTCATCAGCATTGATGACGAAGGCAAATATATCGGGTTTGGATATGACTGATAGGAGCGATCAAGGAAAAAAGTCAATTTACAGTTACAAAGATCAGTTTGACAGCAGGGGAGTACGTTTGTTTTCCATTCAGTGAGAAAGACAATATTTACAAGCCATGGCTTTGAACCACATAGCTTCACTACTTGGATAATAGCTTCTCATTATTACCTATAATTACTGAATGGAATCCTCGACTAGATTACCAAATCTCGAAGTGTTGCTCTCAAAAATTTTCACGGAAAGAAAAAATTGACCTGTTAAAACGCACTTCAAAAATACAAATTATAAGCAGAAGAGTAAAAGTTTGCAAGAGGTATAAACTGCTCCAATCAAAAGAAAAAAAAAAAAAGGGACAAGAATCGACAAAATTCTTTCTTTCCTTTTTTAATTTGCACTAAAAATGTTCACAAGTTTATGATATCTGTACATTTTGTTTTGAAGAGTATAAGCAGTAGAGCCAAAAATATTTCAAGCCAGTCACAGGCTTAGCCTGAGGATGAAGCGTTCTGTAACCTAGCACGCGCGCGCGCACACACACACACAAACACACACGCGCGCATACGGTTTTATACACGCAGGAGACACATAGACACTCATACATATACATAATTATAGCATATATTTATAGAAGTAAAAAAATAGATTATGAATTTGAATACACACATACACACACATATACATACATACATACATATATATACTCACACCTCACTCACACACACACACACACACACACACACACACACACACATATATATATATAATATATATGAATGTATAAGTTGAGTATTTTTTTCCGTTTGATGTATATATTAATCAACATATGTATGTGGTCAGCAAAGTTGCCTCTAATCATTTGTGATTTGTCCTGAACTGTAAAAAAATACAAAAAAACGCTATGTCCACCGATAAAAGTTGAACCAGGCTGCTTTTCGTATAGAAAATAGGCAAACGTCCTTTGCACTGTGTATATCTCAGTCTACCTCCATATATGGACATGTGAGTCAGGCTTGAAACATATGTGTGAATATGTTAATATATTCATATGGTTACCAATATATACTTGTGTGTGGTTGTCTGTGTGCGCACGTCTATGTATTTTCATTGTTATATCAATGTATGCGACCGTCAGAATATATATTAGTATATATTTTATTTTCGTATGCGCTTGTATATATATTTGTATGCAAATATCTGTTCATTTGTGAACGCCGCAAGTCTATATAATTCTGTATAACTATGTATGTATGTATGTATGTATGTATGTATGTATGTATGTATGTATGTCTGACGTATGTAGATTATTTCCAATTATTCATGTATGTGAGTATGCGTGGCTTGTGGAACAACAAGTTGGATGGATTACTTGCAAGCGGGGATTGTAGCTTGAGTAGGAGTGGGCAAAGCATTAAAGAACAAACAAACATGGCGGCGAAGAGAAAATTTGTTCGGTTTTCTAATGGCGTAAAGTAGGGCGAACAGAGGTTAGATTTAATAGGATTTCTGTGGGGCGGAAGTCAGAAGATTCGAAAGAATGTTGTGTAAACGACTCCATCATATTGGATAGAACGGATTTACAGGTTAAATCCTATTACAATCGAATTGACAGCTCAGCCATCAGGTCACACAACTTATATACACTTGCATACACACAGCGCATGCTCGCACACTCATATACATACACACAAGCGCACAGACACATACACAGCATACCACTTAACACAACCACTGAAGCACACGTAGCGAAAATCATATTGTTATATGCATATGTGCGTGAATATACGTATGTCTGTATGTATTATGTACGTATGCGTTTATGGAGACAGAGAAAGGGAGAAAGGGGGAGAATAGAGAAAGAGTGAAGGATAAGGTGTGACGCACAAAGACAAATGGACAGATAGACAGGAGGGGGAAATTTACTCTTCGGTCTCTTGAAATTCTCACATATTTCGAGAGACAAAAACATATACGACACATAGGCACACATGCATATGGATTCATAAACATATAATATATGGGTGTATGAAAGTGTATCTATCTATCTATCTATCTATCTATCTATCTATCTATCTATCTATCTATCTATCTATCTATCTATCTATCTATCTCTCTCTCTATATATATATATAACTATATATCTCTCTCTGTCTATATATATATATATATCTATGTATATATATATATATCTATATCAATCTATATATCTATATATATGTATATATACATACACACATACAGATATATATATATATATGTGTGTGTGTATGTATGTATGCATGTATGTTTGTATGTAACTGTGCTTGTGTCCCTGTGTAAGAGTGCGTGTGTGGGACTGGAGGCAACGTTACATTTAAACATTTGTGTTTATGTAAATTTCAATGAATGGAGATTTGACAGTCCCATACAAACATGAGTCGTCAAAAGTACAAAGGTCAATAAAGGAAAAGACATGAAACACACACACACACTGGAGCGAACATAAGAATATATACTTTATTATTGTCATTTCTTCATCGGCAGACTTACAAATGTAAGAGTTCTGTGTTTTGTGAATGGTGATTATCAAATTCTAGTCTAGTCGAGGGTTAGTCTTCTCTTGTGCAGATTATGTTCATATGAACAGTTTTTGACACTCCATATATGACCTTCCCATTCAACCTTTAAGTAGCTACTATAACTAGACTTAGGATGAACACTGGAAAGGCCTCCCGATGTCTCCTCCACGCAGGTAAGATTTGAACTCAGAGGTGGAAAATATACTGTATAGCATTTCTACCGATGCGTCAACGATTGTGACTCTCCAATCTGCAAAGTGAAATTAAATGATGTGTTTTGCCCAAGAAATAAACGCGCCACCCAGTCCGGGAATCGAGACCACTTTCTAGCGATCGTTAGTACAATACCGTAACCAGTAGGCTACGACCCTTCACAGTTTTCATACATATATACACACACACCATATGGTTGCGGCTTCAGTAACACTGCGTGGCAATTTGGACAAGTGTTTTCTACTACAGCCTCGGGCCGACCAAAGACTTGCGAGTGGATTTGGTAGACGGAAACTGAAAGAAGCCGGTGGTCGTATATATATATATATATATATTATATATATATATATATATATATATATATATGTATGTATGTATGTATGTATGTATGTATGTATGTATGTATGTATGTATGTATGTGTGTATGTATGTATGCATGTATATATGTGTGTGTCTGTATTTGTACCCCCACTCCCACTACACCATCACTTGACAACCAATGTTAGTGTATTTACCGAAAGAATAAATACTAGGCTTACAAAGAATAAGTCCTGGAGTCGATCTGTTCGACCAAAGGCAGTGCTGTAGCTTGGCTGCAGTCAAGTGACTAAAACGAATAAAAGAATAAAAGAATATATATATATATTTAGGTGTTTTCGCTCAATAAACACTCACAATGCCTGGTCTGGGAATTGAAAAACCACGATCCTACGACCGTGAGTCCGTTGCCCTAACCACTGGGCCATTGCGCCTCCACACTGTACACACACACACACACACAAACATACACACACACACACACACACACACACATATGTAAATACATGAATGACAGGGCTGTGGAAACCACACATACACACACACACACACACACACACACAGACACATAGACACTGAAGCATATCTATACGCGTGTAAAAATTGAATGCCGCTTGAACTCTCGTCCTGAACGAATTAATTCCAATAATGGCTATATGAAACGGTTTCTTCCCTGGAATCTATTCAGCAATAATTCTTGAACCATTTCCATATGATTTAATATATTCACTTCATTTAATGCTATAAGCGTTTATATACCCACAACATTCGCCTCAAACCTGCATCCAGTAAGCCCCAAAATACACACATGTATATCATTTATATCTATTATTCAACCAATGCCCAGTTTCATATACAAGTATTGCGTGTATTTCCTGTAAGTTTATTCTGTATGTTTTGCTATTTTATATTATATATTATCTAATCTGATTCTACCGTTTATTTCTGTCCGAAGATAACGTTCGTAAATCTCGTAGTGACGATTCGCTAAGCTCCTGGATTCTAATAAATAAAAATACATCATAAAACTTTTTCTGAACTATTCCCATTTCTCTTATATTTATAATTCTTGGGCTAAAACTTCTTGCGCAGGAGTGGCTGTGTGGTAAGAAGCTTGCTTCTGGTATATCGCTTGTTAGTCGAATTGCTGTCTTTGTTTGTAACACACGTGGCTACTGCTAGGTTGCACTCAACAACACCGTTAAAAACGGATGAAGTGGTACTTCTACCCGTATACTTGGGGAGACGTGCTTCCAGGGTTAGGGTGGAAGTCATACCACCAGAAGTGGATGTAGCCTGCCTGGTAGCCGCCATACTGCTAGGCAAGAAGGAGAAGATGGTGGTTCTCCAGGCCACCAGAACACTCCATAGGAACTGGCAAGGGTAAAACCTGGACATGGTGGCATAGGTTTTCTCGGAAGATATCGAAAGTATAAGGAAACTATTATAATCGGTGACGTTACACTAAAAGTTAAAGTTTAAGGGAGGATCCATGCTGCTATAAATGTGGTCAGAATGGTCACATAAGAGCGGATTGTCCTCGACCACCTGTGAAGGCTAAGGAAAGGCAAGACCCCGAGAAAGTAGCTGACACCGTGGAGGCTGAGGAGAGGCGTGAGAAGGAGAGTGAAATACCACCACAGAAGAAAACAAGTACCAGAGTCGAGGAAGAGGAGGTGAACCCCAGCTGTGAAACGGCGGGAAAATAGAAGGAAGAGAAGAAAAAGGACACAAGTGGTAAAGAATGACACCCAACCCACACCCACCCGGCTCCCACCAACCCTACCCATGCCCTGCCTGACATAAACACAAGAGCAAACACACAGGAGCCCCAAATTTCCCCACTTGGATAAATTTGTTATATTGTATAACAGGAAAAAAGAACTTTGCAATGAGGTTAAGATATTGGACAAAGCGATAGAAATGGACGTAACAAGGGTAGGAGGATTGCCCGAGGACGTTTGCTGTGCAGTGGCGGATCCAAAATACCTCTCGAGATTAACGAATTACGAGGTGAGCATCGACTTTGACTGGTGAGTTAAGAAAATGGAGATCAGCACAATGCCAAAAAGGGTGAGCTATGCTTATATTTTAAAAGAATTTAATATAGACAATCTCCAAAAAATTAGGGAATTAGCCGTTACAAATGGTACTATTAATGTTATTTTAAAAACGTTCTATTAACAGGATCATTTCATTTGTCATTTTTAATTATATTAAATTCATCATTCCCATTCGTTTTTTTTTTCTACCCCATTTTGTGCTGTCGCCTCTATATAAGGCCTTCATGGCCAATTTCATGAAATAAAGAAGTTTCATTCCCAACCACATGATTCCGAGTTCAGTTGGATATATATATATATATATATATATATATATTATATATATATATATATATATATCCAAAATATGAAACAAGACCGCAACAAAGGACAATCATACATCCGGACTGATAGACAATACGTACAGGGACTGGAAAAACAAGGACGAGTCATTCGTTGCCTTAATGTGTATGTATTTGTGTGTCTGTGTTTGTCCCCTGCCATCGATTGACAAACGATATTGGTGTGTATACGTCCGTGTAACTTAGCAGTTTGCCTATCAGACCGATAAAATAAGTACCAGGTTTACAAAGTATAAGTCCTGCAGGGGATTTCTTCAACTAAAAATGACGATGCTCCAGCATGGCTGCAGCCAAATGGATGACACAAGTAGAGGAATAAAAGAATACACACACACACACACATACACACACACCACACACACATACATATATATATATTAAGCTATATAGGAAGACATTAAAAGTATATGTATTTGTATATATGCTTCTTTTTGTTTGACTTACTGTGAGTGTGTGATTGTGTGTGTATGTATGTGTGTGTGTGTGTGTGTGTCTGTGTGTGAATACATACATATATTGATAGGGACATTTTCGAATGTAAATTGACGTTTTCCTATTTAATACATGCACATATGAAAAATCCCACGGGTACCCATATGAACTTACGTGCATATAAAGATACATACGCCCGAGCTGACCTGTAGATATATGTATATGGATACACATACATAAACACATACACACATGAATGGATGTTTGTATGTGTGTATGTGTGTATTTGTTTGTACATGTGTGTATCTCTCTATATAAATATATATACATCTATATATATATATATGTATATATATATATGTATATATATATATGTAATATGTATATATACATACACACACACTCATATAATATATATATATATATATATACAAATCACATTTTACATATAACCAATCACATGATTTATTAGTCCTTTCTAAATGGGTCCATCATAAAGGCAAACATCTTGCTTGGAAAGAATTGCAGAGCAAGACACTAAAACACGAGTAGCCATTGTGTCTGTAAGGAAATCTTTCCATAAAATAGAGGGAAGGATGTGGGGAAAGAGAAGGACGTGGGCGTGAAAGTGAAAATGCATTTCGGTATTAAAATTATCAGAGAAGGAGCGAAGGATCGGGAAACAAAACAAGAAAAAGTGTTGTTGTAGTAGTAGTAGTAGTAGTAGTAGTAGTAGTAGTAGTAGTAGCAGCAGCAGCAGCAGTAGTAGAAGTAGTAGTAGTAGTAGTAGTAGTAGTAGTAGTAGTAGTAGTGGTGGTGGTGGGAATGGGGTTGCTATTACTACTGTTGAAATCCTGGTCTACTACGATCGAACAGGAATATAATCAAACGTGTGCTAACCATGATGATCAAGCTATTTTTAGCGGGTATATCTAATACTATATCATCTAATACGGGAGAAGGCGATACGCTCATATACAATGTACAGGCTACCTCGTTGTCCAGTGGTTAAATGTTCAGGCATTGTGTAACAACTGCATTGTTGTATTTGGACTTCATCTTGTTGCTTGGTCGAGATTCAGCTGTGAGTGGACCTACTAACAAAGACATTCTGCAATGGATGTCACCTTCTTATGAAACATTCTAAGACGCCACTATCTAATGACTTCTCTTTTACTTGTTTGAGATAGTAGTGTGCAGTTGAAAAGAAATGTGGTTCTTATTTCTAGCAGATCCAGCGACCAAGTAGTCGCTCCTATTTACATGATGTTATGTTGATGTTATTCCTGTTTTGCTCAGATCGATTCTTATTGTGGAAAAATATGGATGAAAAGTGTTCCAGTCGGGAGAACTCTGCCTCTGTATACTCGTGTATACCCGGATTTACATTGTCGTATGGAGAATTTGGAGCGTTACAGAGATGACAAACTCAAACCCTCGTATAAGCCAAACTAAAACCAAATCGCAAACGACGCTCTAAATAAATTACCGCATGATTTTGATAAAAAAACATATTTGTTCTGGAGATTAAAAAAGGTGTGGGTGAAGAGTTAGGGTCGGAGTTAGGATCTGAAATATAATATTAGTGTCACATTTTGGCACAAGGGCAGCAATTTTGAGGGAGCGTGCAAGTCATCAATATGGATCCCAGTGCTCAGCTGGTACTTGTTTTATGGAACCCGAAAGGATGGGAGTCAAAGTGGGCATCGGAGGAATTAGAACTCAGATAGTAAGGACGGACGAAATGCCGCTAAGCATTTTCTCCAGAGTGTTAAGAATTCTACCAGCTCACTGCCTGGAACATAATATAATTTTAGACAACCCAAAAGGATGCATATAAAGGCAAGAAATCCTTGCAGTTCTTGGGGTTCGTCATGTTTATAACTTCTCAGACATCTTTATTTAAGATTATATAAAGTGATTTGAGGGACATTTAGCACTTATTTTTTGCAGAGCAGGGGACTAAGTATGTCTCTCTATATATTTTTTGAAGTTCCTTTCCGAGTCATACAGATTCATAAGGCGTACATATTCCGCACCTGGACGGGACGCTGGTCTGTCGCAGGATGACTCACTTTTGCCAGCTGAGTGGACTGGAGCAACGTGAAATGAGGTGTCTTGCTCATGGACGCAACGCATCACCTGATACAGGAATCGAAATTACGATCTTATGACGGAACCACTAAGCCACGCTCCTCCACTAGTTTTATTGAGAGATGAATATTCAACTCTTTCACGCCGACTGAGAAGCCTTGAGCACGGATTATATTTGATAAGAATATTCTTTTCTACTCAAGATACAAGACCCAAAATTTAGGGGGAGGGGGCCAGCCGATAAGATCGACCCCAGTACGCAACTGGTACTTAATTCATCGACCCACAAAAGGATGAAATCAAAGTCGACCTCGGCGGAATTAGAATTCAGAATATAAAGACAGACGAAATATCGCTAAGCATTTCACCCGGCGTGCTAACGTTTTTTCCAGCTCACCGCCTTATATTTGATATAAATATTAAATGGAACTTCACCAAACAGTAAATATAAATTATAATGTACAAACAAATTGCCGCAAACAGCAACTTGGAAGACATATTAAATGTTTGCTTAGTAAATATTCAAATATATTTTAAGTAGATAAGCTGGAAATTAAATTCATTATTGGAATTGGAAAAGCACTTTATTTTAAAGGAAAGAAATTAAAAAAAATATAATTATTCTAAAATATATAAAATATAAAATTTTGTAAAATACATAAAGAAAAACTTGTTTGTTTACGTTGTTTTCTTAATGTCTCGTCTGTCTGTGACTAAAGTTTTTTTTGTTGTTGGTGTTGTAGACGTTGTTGTTTAACTGTATAATGGTTCTAATTGGCTGCATTAATGTACTGTATAATGGGTGTTCAAGTCACGTTATTACCGTCCTTAGTTCAACGAATGTAGGCACACAAGCATGTCTGTAGTTATCAGGGATTACATTATCCGGCAGTATACACTTGTATCATTTCCTTTTCACTTTAGATGGTTTGGTATTGATTTTTATTTCTGGCATCCCTAGCGACGACATAGCGGCTCACTTCTTTTTGCAGATCTCCACAAGAAGATTAATAAGTACCCGAAGATCACCGACATGAAACGCAGACCAGCGGTTCGTGAACGTCTAACGCGCGCACACACACACACACACACACAACACACATACGCATACAAACACACACACACAGCACACACACACACAACACACACATACACACACATACGCACACACACATACGCACACACACACACACACGCACACAACACACAGACACACAACACACACAAACACTGCTCCGCTTTGTCCTTCACACACATGCACGCAAATATTTGTATATGGGTGTATGTCTATGTGTGCATGTGGGTGGGTGTGTATGTGTGTGAGTGTATGTGTGTCTGATTGTACAGTTTGTTTCAGCTGTGTTCAATCCTCGTGACGCGACTTCCATGTAACAACCATCATTAGCAGTGTAGCATGAAACTACAATCTAGAAAAAAGAATTGAGTTTAAAGAAATCATATATTATGTACATAGTAAGTATTCTCGTCCCCATTCGTCGACAGAATATATGGTTTGATTATATTACAAAACACTCTGTACGCATAAACCTAAAGTTCGTGTATCCCAATACACATACGAACACACAGAGACACACATGACTATATGCATACACTCTAACACACCATTCAGACACACAACACAGCACCTCGAAATCGATGCAACCTTTTGATCATTCAGTTTTTATTGATACGAATTGTAATTTCGAAAGGGAAACAAAATAGAATAAAGATTTATCGTTAAGTGTGTCTCTTGAAACGATTGGTGTTCAATAATAACTTTCAGGCAAAAGACCAAAGGCTAACATACATGGCACTATAAACTGACGTCTTCACCTCTTTTCCTGTCAGTTTTGACGTCTTCTGTTTACTTCTCCTCTCTGTGTGTCTTTCTGTCTCAGCCATTTTCTTTCTTTACACACTTTATTTCGTTCATTTTAACTACACATTCATTGTGTCGCCATTTTGGCAATTTCTGTTATTCTGTAACGGTGAGATATAGTCTCATCGGTTTATCTGATAACTCGCATCTTTCTATTTGCTTAACCGGCGGCCTCTCTCCGCTGTCTTATTGTCTTGTCTGCGCGTGTCTGTATGTGTGTATATGTGTGTATGTATGTATGTATGTATGTATGTATGTATGTATGTATATATGTATGTATGTATGTATATATGTATGTATGTATGTATGTATGTATGCATGTATGTATATATGCCTATATATACATACATATATATATAGTGTGTATATACATATATATACCTACATATACACACACACACACACACACATATATATATATATATATATATATGTGTGTGTGTGTGTGTGTGTGTGTGTGTGTGTGTATGCGTGTGTGTGTGTATGTGTGTGTGTATTCATATTGTGCTGTCGATCATCTTCTGTATTTCTCCCCACCGCCATTCTCACAAAACATGCTCCCAATTTCCGTCGAACTCTTCAGTCATTCCCTCCGGAGACATACATATATGCACATATAAGTGTGTTGTGTGTGTGTCTGTCTGTCTGCCTGTCTGTGTGTGTATGAAATCGATCTCAATCTCAGACACGCAAGGCAGTGTGAAAGGCAACCACTCTGACCCTCTAAACCATCGATCATCCATATTCCTTTCATTATCTCTAAGGTAATGGCGAATATCATAATAAATCGCTTCCATGAATGCAAAGCTTATCTTAGTCTTTACAGTAAGAAAATATGTCAACTTTGGAGTTTCCTGAATCGGTGGGAAAAGCCATCGCACTATTATTTAGACATCGAGACTTTTGTGTGCTAGAAAACGGGACACAGGCATTTGTTAAAGTTTCATGTGCAGAACTTGTCCTTTTTTCATCTATTTACCCGGAATATCTGTAAAAGATTTATGTGTAGATTAGCAAGACAAATAGTAGCAAGATAAATCCAGTAAAGTATGCTGAAGTTGCATTAAAGCTTGTTACTGTCCCCTTAGTCGGTGTGTTTTATATTTTCTAATGGTTTGTGTATCGTCTGCCGGGGTAACCATCTCTCTCTTTAAAATAAAAAGGTAAGTGATGGACCCTTTACGAAAGAAACTTGCTTCACTCACACGCATAACACGCACACAGACGCACACGCGTGCACACATGCACACACTCACATGCACACACAGACACGCATATATATACATATATATATTCCAGGTATGAGGAAGGCGTAAGAAAGTGATGAATACACACAGGTAAATTTCGATATTTCACGATATTCTGCTACTTTATTTTTGCTTAGATATTTTAACATTTTCGTATCATCTGTCGAGTGGTTGATTTGAAACGTGAAACTTAGATCCACCAAATATGCACAAGATCCAATTCATGTATTGTGAGTTATACAGCACGTATATAACCAAAAACTTTCAATAATCCACACTCGTGCGCACATATGCATGGACAAGTATATGTATGCATGTGCATGTATGAATAGATACATACATAAATATACAATATATATACATATATATAATATATATAAGATATATATATATATATATGCATATATATATATGTATACATATATATACATATAATTATATATATATTATATATATAATATATTATATATATATAATATATATATATATACATATATATATGTATGTATATATATATATATCGATATACAAAATCACAAAGCTGTCTTATCTCACTCTCTCTATATATATATATGAGTGTGTGTGTATGTGTGTGTGTGTGTGTGTGTGTTGTGTTATGTACGTACGTGCGTACGTATGAATGCATGTATGAGCAAAAACAAAACTGTGTTTTCTTAGTATACTGATTTGTGTAATACTAATTGAAATTATAGATAATGTACACTTCGTTAACAAAATTGAGCTTCCCAATTTTTTTGTCCCTCCGTTTAACGAGCCAACGTGACTCTTTCAAACATGTATCTGGCGTTGCTCATCTGCAGATGTCCTATGTCAACATATATAAACAAGTACATATTTCACATTCTCTCTCCCTCCCACTATTTCTCTCTTTCACTTTCTTTCTCTCTCTCTCTCTCACTCTGTAACTATCCATTGATTGATCTATCAATCTAACCTGTGAACCAGTTTGTGCATGGGAAGCGCGTATGTGTCAGTGTGTACATGTATGCGTGTGTTTGTATGTATGTATATATATATATATATATATATATATATACATACACACACACATATATAACATATGTATATATATATATATTAATATATAAATATGTATGTATATGTATGTATGCACAAACGTTCATATTTAGGTACACACACACACACACACATATAAAATACAGATATGGAGAAATATATTTACCATACACATATATATATGTGTGTGTTTGTTTGTGTGTGTGTATGTCTGCGTGTGTGTGTGTGTATGTCTGCGTGTGTGTGTGTGTGTATTATATGCACGTATATTTCAATACGTTTGAGCATTCACGTATTGCGTTGCTTATGATGATTGCTCTCTGACGAAAGTTTAGAGTTTGACATCTTAATCAACGTCACTGGATGAGTAAGCTTTTCAAAGCGTTACGTGGTTCCAATTGAAACTACACGTACACACCTACAACATACATACTTACATACATACACGCACGCACGTACACACACACACGTACATACTTACATACATACATACATACATACATACATACATACAATACATACACGCACGTACACACACGCACACACAAGTACATACATACATACTAACATACATTCATGCGTATATACATAATTCTATTTTAACCTATTGCGCTCGCGCGCGTTGTGTATGTAACTGTGTGTATCTTCTAGACTAATTTTGTTTCCCTCCCCACCTGTACAACCGCTGTTGTTACATTTGCGTTCCGGTAATCTCGCAGTTCGCTAAACGAGACATACGTAATATGCGCATGTCTTAAAAATAGAAAATTTAAGTATAAGAGTAAATTTACTAGCAAAAAAAACCCACCCTTCAATGCAGAACCCCAGCATGGCCGCAGCCCACTGACTGAAACAAATATAGCATAGAAGATAAATGTAATCCGACATAGTGGAACAAACACCACCAGGCCGCGCCCTTGATCCCGCCAATCAACGACTATGTTGTCGTTGCATAGCAATCAACGTTAAACATAACGTAAGAATGCAAAGACCTGTAATTGACTCACAGTTTAGTTTCTCTAACATTACGTATTTTGTACGCCATCTTCTGTAATATCATTTATATATTGTAACTAATGAATTAGTGTCAGTGTACTGGGCTTATTCTGATAATGATGGGATCGTGCGTAAACAACAAACAACTGCAACAACAACAACAACAACAACAACAACAACAACAACAACAGCAAGAACAAAAATAACAGCAACATCAACGATAATAATTGCAACAACAGCAAATAACAAATATTATTGACTTTGAAAGTGTTAACTTGTTTTGTCGAGATTGAAAATTATCAATGGAGTATTGGAAGGGAACTCAGAGGGGCGAAGGGTGGAGTAAAACATCAGCTTCAAATGAAGATCGATCGATCTATCTATCTATCTATCTATCTATCTATCTCTATCTGTCTCTTTCTATCTATCCATCTATCTATCTATCTCTATATCTATCTATCTATCTCTTTCTATCTATCTATCTATCTATCTATCTATCTATCTATCTATCTATCTATCTATCTATCTATCTATCTATCTATATCTTTATCTATCTATTTATCTATATCTATCTATCTATCTCTTTCTATCTATCTCTTTGTATCTATCTCTATCTATCTATCTATCTATCTATCTATCTATCTTTCTACATATATATCACTCTCTCTCTCCCTCTCTCTCTCTCTATATATATATCTATCTATCCACATACATATATATATATATATAATATGTGTGTGTGTGTGTGTGTGTGTGTGTATGTATATATCGCTCTATCTCTCTATCTATCTATCTCTTTCTATCTATCTATCTATGTTGAAAATTTGCAATAAGGTTTTCACGAAGATTTAGAAATCAGCTTGTTTTGATATCATAATTAAGTAATAAACATAAACGTTTTCATTGAAATAGATAATTCTGGAACACCTTGTGCATATATGTGAGTTTGTTTGTATACATACATACATACATACATACATACATACATACATACATACATACATACATACAATAATAATTGGAAGACTAATTTTTGTTAATAAAGGAAAATCTGGATAAACTGGGATTTTTAGAGAGAGAGATTGACCGGCTGATTCGTAAATTACAAGTGCAATCTGTAAGTGGAACAGTAAAAATATGCAAGACTTTTCTCAAGTTCCAAATGTGAATTTGTCTGTGTTAACTCCATCTCAAAGATGGAGCCTTCTATTTTTGTTGGAAACCGACTCCTTCTTCAGTGGAAAATTTGTAATAATTAAAAAAGTAGGAGAAGGATTATATTATTATATATTATTGAAGCTTATTGAAAATTTTCAACACATGCTCCGTCTATATCCCTACAAATTCCAAATCTATGTTTAGCATTCTGAAATACATTTTCAAACATTTCAGGAGTTATCTCCTGTACTGCTAAGTAAAAGTATTCTTTTTAAGTTCAGCTAAACTACTGCTTCGTCCTCGGGATAGAGATACAGAAGATGATTGCAGCGAAATACAAAACGAGCAGGATACAACAGGAATTAAAATAAAATTATAAAAAGAATATTATGAAGCGTATAATAAGTATACACAAAATTTTATACATTTTTAGTACATATAAAGCATGATAAACATAAATTAAAGGGAGTCTCTTAAAAATATTTGCGATTTCACTGAAATAGCTCGTTAATTCTGGGACACTCTGTATAACTTATGCTCACACGTATTAATATATACTGCAAATTGAGATGTTAAACATTAACAGGAGTGGCTGTGTGGTAAGTAGCTTGCTTACGAACCACATGGTTCCGAGTTCAGTCCCACTGCGTAGTACCTTGGGAGAATGTCTTCCACTAGAGCCTCGGGCCGACCAAAGACTTGTGAGTGGATTTGGTAGATGGAAACTGAAAAAAGCCCGTCGTATACATATATATATATATATATATATATATATATATATATATTATATATATATATGTGTGTGTGTGTGTGTGTGAGTGTGTGTATGTGTGTGTTGGTGTGTGTGTCTCTGTGTGTGTGTGTGTTTGTATGTGTGTGTACGTTTGTGTGTCTGTGTTTGTCCCCCCCCAACATCGCTTGGCAACCAATGCTGGTGTGTTTACGTACCCGTAACTTAGCGGTTCGGCAAAAGAGACCGATAGAATAATTACTAGTCTTACAAAGAATAAGTCCTGGGGTCGATTTGCTCGACTAAAGGCGGTGCTCCAGCATGGCCGCAGTCGACTGAAACAAGTAAAGAAAAAAAAAATATAAACACACACACATCTGTTTAGATATGATGCTACTGAAAGGTTAGCTGTGTTACTTGAAAGTAGAACAACGTCACACATATTTCTCTCAAAAGCACAGATATTTCATGAATACCAATAAGTGTGATATATTTGCAAATATAAAAGAAAATATTTTAAATGCTGTCATATTTCCATATTAAGATGACACCTTGATTGCATATGTTTTATTTTCATATGCGCATATATTCATACAAACTATACTAGTGTGAGACAAAATTATGTAACTATGAGAACTGAATCCTGCTATGTAGATTAACATAAGTGATTATATGTATATAATTATATATGTATGTGTATATATATATATATTATATATATATATATAACTCCAAGAAAGTTAGAGGTTGTGAATCCAACCAACTAAGGGATAATATGTATCCAATATACTGTGGAAATAGCTGCGGTGGAGACGGTTGAGGAGTGCCTCCGAGATATTAAGAAAGTAGTGACGTTCTATACAAGAGGAAGGAAATACGGCACAGTGGAGGTACGCTTCGTGAGTGAAGAAGAAGCGAGGAAATACTCCACCGTCCCTTTGAGATCAGCAGAGTGGGCGCGGCTACCAACTTACTGTGACAAATGTGCGGCCAGACTAAAATAGGTAGAATTCCACCAGAAATTGATGAGACGTGGCTGGTGGCAGCCATCATCTTCAACACAGAAGAAGACACTAAGATAATAAAAATATCAAGAAATATCAGGTGAACTGATGGCGATGTGGACTGGAGGTTTTGGTCCATATAAGCCTACCAGACCTCCAAAGATTGCGGAGGAACTGAGATTGCCGAACGAAGCCAGGCTGGGGATAGTGGTGGAAGGAAGACCGCCGGTATGTTTTCTTTCTGGAGTAAGGGGACACATGAAGGCAAGGTGTCCCCAGCAACAAAAGAAAAAGGAAGTAGAACAAGAGAAGCAGGAAGACCGGAGGTACAAATGCAAGTAAGCGAAAAAATAGAAAATGTAGGAGAACAGTATACAAATAGTATAAATATATATATATAGATATACACACACAAATACATACGGACCCTTGCATATATACTTACTATGCATATGTAACCGTAATTCCGTAATTTCCATTCATGTTGAATGACAAGTTCAGTTTAGTACTACCATACCCCATTCATCAAGTACTTTGTAGTTTGAATTCAAAACGAATGTGGCTTAAACAGAGAGAGCTATGCCATAGTTCCCATGCCTTCATCGATACTCTAGAGCTTACTAAATCTATAAACTTTTTGCATATTTTTCTATTTCTTTGTTTCTATTTATCTACTGATATGTGTGTCTGTATGATGCATTTACATAGATATTATCTGTATAACATTTACATATATATACCCGAGCACAAACATATGTACATGGTAGCGCGTGTGGGTGCATAAATATTCATAAGTATGTAAACATACACACAGACACGCATGCGCGTGCACGCACACACATATATATATATTTTATTTCTTACTTGCTTCAGTCATTTGACTGCGGTCATGGTGTGGCACTACTTTGAAGGCTCTTAATTGAACAAGTCGACCGTTGGACTTATTCTTTGAAGCTTAGTATTTATCCTATCGGTCTCCTTTACCGAACCGCTAGATTACGGAGGCGTACACACATCACGACTGGTTGTCAAGCAGTGGTTGATGACAAACAGAAACACAGGCACACACACATATATGACAGGCTTCTGTCAGTTTCCGTCTATAGTGGAAGACACTTGGCCAAGGTGCCACACAGTGAGACTGATCCCGGAACCATGTCGTTGGGAAGTTTCTTACCACACAGCCACACGCCTGCACCTATATATATATATATATATATATATATATATATATATATGTGTGTGTGTGGTGTGTGTGTGAGTGTGTGTGTGTGTGTGTGTGTGTATCTGTGTGTCTGTGAATGTGTAAATATTTATTCATGATTATCTTTTTATCTGTTCTCTTTCTAGAATTTCTGTTAACAAAATATGTCAAATACTATTTATATAAGTATGTATAAATCTATGAAAGAAACTACTACGAACACTATACGTTTATACTGAGGCGACTCTATACGTATGTGAGAGTATGTACAGCTTTACACTTGCATTCAGTAGTTTTATTGGGTAGTGGTCATTGGAGAGGTTCCGAGGATTACCCTGTAATGCTTGTCCCAGAATAGTTTCCACTTTAATTACGTAGTTGTGGCTTGGGTAACTTTAATGGAGAGAGATTAAGTCTAGCATCCATTTAGGGCTTGGTGGCATTTGAATTCAGAACATAAAGAGCAGAAGCAAACATTGCAAGTTAACCGAGCCGACTCTCTTATGGCAAATTGAACTCAGTGCGCAAAATATTCGGATAAATACCTATTTCTTTACTGCCCACAAGGAGCTAAACACAGAGGAGACAAACAAGGGGAGACAGACGGATTAAGTCGATTATATCGACCCCAGTGCGTAACTGGTACTTATTTAATCGACCTCGTAAGGATGAAGAATAAAGTCGACCGCGGCGGAATTTGAACTCAGTACGTAGCGACAGACTAAATACCTATTTCTTTATTACCCACAAGGGGCTAAACACAGAGGGGACAAACAAGGACAGACATAGGTATTAAGTCGATTACATCGACCCCAGTGCGTAACTGGTACTTATTTATCGACCGAAAGGATGAAAGGCAAAGTCGACCTCGGCGGAATTTGAACTCACAACGTAACGCAGACGAAATACCGCTAAGAATTTCGCCCGGCGTGCTAACGTTTCTGCCAGCTCGCCGCCTGACTAAATACCGATAAGCATTCCTTTCGATGTTTCTGATACTCTCCGCTTGGATACGCATTTGCGTTGCGTACATATTGTGTGGTATCTGTGTATATATATTTTCATCCTTTATCATTATCTGCTTAACTCATTGAATTGCGGACATGCTGGAGCAGTGCCTGGAAAGGCTAAGACGAACAAATTGAATCTTATACTTACTTTCAAAATTTGGTACATATTCTCTGCTCTTTTGCTAAACTGCTATATTACGGAAACGAGAACACAACCAAGACCGATTGCCAATCGGTGAGGCGTTCACAAACACAAACCTTAGCTATCATTGTGGTTTTGTGGTCCGAAGCTAAAGCAGGCCTTGCCCTCCATTCAAGAAAACACATAGTAAATGATCCACAAGCCCTCAAGCAAACTTAGTTCCCAACTTGGCCCATTTACCAACAGTTTTAGTAGGCATTACCAGGCCGCAAGAGATACACTCGTGTCCATAGCACATAATTAACTCTTTATTTTCTGTACTTTTATCTGTCGTTCTCGACAAGAGAATCAATCATTCATATATGTATGTATGTATGTATGTATGTATGTATGTATGTATGTATGTATGTATGTATGTATGTATGTATGCATGCATGCATGTATGTGTGTATGTATATATATGTATGTATGTATAAATATGTATGTATGTATGTATGTATGTATTACGTATGTATGTATATATGTATGTATGTATGTATGTATTATGTATGTATATATGTATGTATGTATATATGTATTTATGTATATATGTATGTATGTAATGTATGTATGTATGTATGTATGTATGTATGTATGTATGTATGTATGTATGTATGAAAGAATGTAAGCATATGCATATGACGGCCCTCCACTTATTTCCTGGCTACCAAATTCTTTATTCATTCACAAAGCGTTGGTTGGCCTGGTGTTGTAGTAAAGATACTTGCCGAAGGTTCTGCGAAGGAGTACTGAACCAACAACCAGGTGGTTGGAAAACGAGTTTCCTAACGACACATTCGCATACATTCGTATGCAGTGAATTTAATGAGAAGAAAGTAAAAACAAACGTAAAAGCAGATATTTGCAATTATATATGCGTAAGCGTGTATGGTTTCATACGCCTTTGTAAATGTGAATGTATTTATATATGTACACCTGAGCGTAAGAGTCGCTATGTGCTTGACTGTGCGTAGCATTAGTGTGTCTGTTCGTATGCGCTTTATGTGACGCAGCGTGTATTTATCTGTATGAGCAGAATATGTAAGTGTATAACAGTTTGTGTATAATGTCTGAGTATACAGAAGCATGTGTGAAACCCCAAAAAGGGGGAATAAAAAGACAAATGAGTAAGCAAGTAAAAATATGAAATCCAGAGAAAAAGAACGACACGAAGAGCAAGAAGTTAGAGCAGCAGATATATATATATATATAATATATATATATATATATATATATATATAGTATATATATATATATAGATATAGTATATATATATAAATATATTATATATATATATATATATCTATATATGTATATATATATATATAGTATATATAATATACATATATATATATATATCATATATAATATTATGTATGTATATATATATAAAGACATCAATACTAATTTGGGTGATATAAACGAGTACCATTTCTGCAAGGCAAATAACATATTTTACATAACATCTAAATCTAAAATGCCAATTTATTTTTATCTCAATCCAATTTATTCCGAAAATAATAGTTTCGCCCATGTTTGTGTCTTACTAATCACCAATAATAAAAGCAAAAGTGTCAGTAATCACGGGACTGAATACCATAGCAATGTTTTAAACCTAACTCCATAGAAATCAAATCAAACTATATTGCTGCTGTCTCCATATTTACGTGTAGAAATATGTGCCTATGATATACAAACACACATACGTACATACTTACGCACGTACATACATACATACATACATACATACATACATACATACATACATACATACATACATACATACATACATACATGCATATATACAGACATATATGTATGTATATTTATATATGTATATATATATACATATGTATATGTATATATATATGTTTATATAGATGTGTCGTATTCATATATATATATATATATATATAACGTATACATATATATATATATAATATATATATATATATTATATATATATATATATATACACATTAATGTGTGTTACTATATATATACATATGTATATGTATATATTTATATATAAATGTATACTCTATGTATTTATATATATATTTCACACACGCACTTATGTATATATGTATGCGTATGTATGTTTCTTGTGTATTTATATACATATATCGATATATGCATTCATATATATCTATGCATGTATAAATATATATGTGTGTGTGTGTATAGATATATATATATATATATATATGTCTGTCTGTATATATATATATATATATATATACATACATATACTTATTATAGATATATATATATTCACGCTTGATATTTGCATATATGTATGCATATTTACATATAAACACATATAAAGTAAACATACAAATGTGTGTATATATATATATGTGTGTGTGTGTGTGTGTGTATTTTGCATGTATGTCTATTCCTATTTCGCAAATCAATGTTTCCTCAGATGATTGGCATTAAATGGCTATGCAGATCAAAGGGGACATATTTGCAGTCGTCGTGTTGTTGTCGTGGTGGGGGTTGCTAGCTGTTTATGCGATTATTTCAGAGGTTTTTATCATCATCATCATCATCATCATCATCATAATCATCATCATCATCATCATCATCATCGTCATCATCATCGTCATCATTACCATCACCACCACCATCAACATTATCACCATCATTATCGTCATCATCATCCTCACCACCATCATCATCGTCATCATCACCATCAGCATTACCATCAACATCAACATCATCATCATCATCATCATCATCATTACCATCATCATCACCACCACCGACAACGCCATCGTTATCATCACGTCGTCATCTCTGCCGTTAAAATTATCATCTCTAACATTCTGATTATTCATTACTCCCATTCTCCCTCTACTACTACTACTACTACTACTACTACTACTACTACTACTACTATACTACTACTACTACTACTAACGCAATGATTGCTATTGCTAAGAAGTTTCCCGAGTTACGATTGAAAATCTTCTGTAAGAGACGTGCTTTCTGTTTTCAGAAAATCTTTACAGAATAAAGCCGTTTATTGAAAAAAAAAAGCCATACATTTACACATACGGATTCGTGGTCTCATACAAATATGCACACGCATACACACACACAGACGTAAACACATGCGCACACATAAACGCGCAAACAGACATATACGCAGCTGTACAAGCTCAAAGACACAAAAATCCATGAAGACATTCATAGACACTTGTAATCGTACGTAAATTCACATGTTTTCCATGATTGCACGATTACATACATGTGTGTGTGAGCGAGTGTGGGTGTGTGTATGTGTATGGGAGTGTGAATGTGGGAGTGTGTGTGGGACTCCCATGCATGTGTGTATTGTGTATGTGTGAGGGTGTGGTTATGAGTCTTTGTGTGTGTGTGTCTCAATGTGTGCGTGTGAGTGTGTGGGTGAGTGCGTGAGTGTGTGTGTATGTATGTCTTTGTATAACTTTAATTAAAGAAAATTCTATAGGAAAGGATCTTTCAAAGTTGATATATATATGTATATATGAATGTAGCTATGTATCTATATATGTATGTATATATCTATCATCTATTATGTGTGTGTGTGTAAATAATATATATATCTGTGTGTGTGTGTGTATAAATATATATATATATATAAATATACATATATATATATATATTATATATATATATATATACTATATTATATGCATATATACATATATATATATATTATATATATATATATATATATATATATATATATATGTATATTTATATTATCTATATAATATCTATATGCATATATATATATATATATATATATATATATATATATTCACACATTATTTTAGTATATTTACAAACATACATGTATATGTGTTGTGTGAATGCATGTGTGCGCGCGCGATATGTGTGTGCGTGTGTGTGTGTGTGTATGCATGCGCGTGCGCGCGATATGTGTATGTGCGTGAATAGATTTGTGAGTGTAAGCATCTGTGCATTTTATGTTACGGCTACCGACATAAGGAGACCAATAATTGCATCTAACTCTATTAATTTATTCTTATTTTCCATTTTCATAGAATTTCAAGACTATGAGCAGATTATCGCATTTATGTGTACATCTGCTTAATGTGCGAATTTTATGGACGCCGTAGCAAAGATATATATATATATATATATATACATGTATATATATATACATGTATATATATGTATACGTGTATATATATCTATATATATATATATATATGTATACATACATGTGTGTGTATGTATGTATAAGCTATATATACATAGATATGCACATATGTTTATGTGAGTTTAATCATTTGGATCTTGATACGGTCATAAGCAAATGGGCAACCATGCGTGGAGACGAACATATAAACACAAATATAACTATGTGCATGCACACACACACACACATGCACGCATATATATATATAAATATTATATATATACATACATCTATATATACATGTATACACACACACACACACACATATATATATATTATCATATATATTATATATATATATATATATATATATATATATATATATACATATATATACATATATATATGTATACACACACATATATGTATATATGTATATGTATGATACATGCACATAGCAACATAAACTCAAGAAAGAAAATAAATATAAATCAAAGCAAGCAAAATCAAGCAATTTTTACGGATATACACTCCATATTTCACCACCATTTTCTCGGACACCAAAGAAGGAAAACTTAATTAAACCAAAGACATTTTCCTATGCAAATATTTTAAATTTGCTATAACTATATAACTGGTATTCACCTGAAGGATATTAACACACTTTCTTTAATATTTATCTTAATGTGTAGAGTACTTCGCTTTTATGTCTATGCTTCGAAACATCGCATTTTGTCGCACCAAACTTTCTTTCAATTATTGCAATAGCGGTGTAGGTTTTTATTGAAAAATATAGGTTTTTCCGACACGCCATCTCTTTCTTTTAATCTTTGCTCTAGAATCTACATATATATATATGTGTGTGTGTGTGTGTGTGTTTGTGTGTGTGTGTATACATATAAATAAATGTATATGTCCATATCTCCATTATATGTATGATACACACACACACACACACACACACATACACACACACACACACACACATATGCATGTATAAATATATGCGTATAATGTGTATGATGTCTTCTTTAAAATTTCCAACGCCTAAAGTCCCTCGCTGTATTCATTCCTCTGCTAGAAATAGTAGCGAATTTTATTTCCTTATATGTTACCTTCCCAATTCTCATTTCGGCTGTAAAACCGGGATTATTGCTATTTATATTAAGTTCTGCAGGCTTGAAACTGTTGTTAGTTAATCTTGTCTGATATGCACGATGAGTGATGACACCATTATTCATGCAGGGACATTTCACCAGTGTCATTGCAGTGCTAATTATTGAAGTAAGTAAAGCGGTGAGTGGCAGAAACGTAAGTACGCCGGGCGTCTCTCTTTACGTTCTGAGTTCAAATTCCGCCGAGGTCGACTTTACCTTTCATTCTTTCGGGGTCGATAAGTTAATTACCAGTTGCGTATTAGGGTCGATCTAATCGACTGGCCCCCTACTTCAAAATTGCGGGTCTTCTGCCTTAGGCAGTGAGCTGGCAGAAACATTAGCACGCCGGGCGAAATGCTTTGTGGTATTTCGTCCGCCGCTGCGTTCTGAGTTCAAATTCCGCCGTGGTTGCCTTTACCTTTCATCCTTTCGGGTCGATAAATTAAGTACCAGTTACGCACTGGAGTCGATGTAATCGACTTAATCCCTTTGTCTGTCCTTGTTTGTCCCCTGTATTTTTAGCCCCTTGTAGGCAATAACAAAATAAGAAACTTTAGCACGCTGGGCGAAATGCTTAGCGGTGTTTCGTCTGTCTTCATGTTCTCAGTTCAAATTCCGCCGAGGTCGACTTTGCCTTTCATCCTTTCGGTGTCGCCAAATTAAGTACCAGTTGCATATTGATATCGTTTTAATCGACTGGGCCCCCTCCTCAAAAATTTCGGGTCCTATACCTAGAGTAGAAAAGAATTCTGGAGGTAATTGGAACTTGTTATTTTATATATCACAGATCCAGCTGTCGGCCGAGTTCCTACGAAATACGTATCACCTTCTTTTTCTTAGAAAAACAGCAACAAGAATGTTTGCACCTGTCTACTGGTTGTAGTGAAATTGATTGAAAGGCGGATTTCCTTCAAAGTTTTAAAGAGAAAAATGAGAGTTGCTAATCTCATTACAATTTCAGGAACCGTGCATGTTTGATGGGCTGTAAAACTGGTTTAAATGAGGGGGTCAGAATTGGAAATATGTTGGTAAGATGTAGTAAGAAAAGGACATCAGCTCGAAGAGAAAGTCATCGTGTTTCCAGCGTCTCTGAATCCTCCCTAGCTAGCAATGTCTATCAGTTTGTGTACGTTCGTGTTTATGCGTTATTTGTAACATGTATTCGTAATCTACATTTAATATTGTACGACGAGAATAAGTCGAACAGATGGGCAAGGGCGCAGCCGTGGCTCTGTGGTTAGAAGCTTACTTGCCAACCACATAGTTCCGGGTTCTATTCAACTCTGTGGCATCTTCGGCATGTGTCTTTTACTATAGCCTCGAGTAGACCAAAGCATTGGGAGTGGATTTGGTATACGGAAACAGAAAGAAGCCCGTCGTGTGTGTGTGTGGTGTGTGTGTGTGTATGTGTGTGTGTGTGTGTGTGTCTTTGCCTTTCTGTCTGTGTTTCACTCTCACGACTGCCTGACAACAAGCGTTGGTATTTTTGCATACCCTTAACTAGTGATTCGGCAAAAGAAATCGACAGAATAAGACCATACTTAAAAAAGAAGTACGATGATCGATTCATTCCACAAAATTTTCAAAGTGGTGCCCTAGCATGGCCGCAGTCTAATGACTGAAAAAAGTAAAAGAGAGAAAAAAAATAATGCTCGTGCTAACACAGCCAAATCAGTCGGCAAATTCTGAGAATCGGTAGAGCGAAGGAATCACATGCTGGCCACTGTATGTTCTGACCCTTTCATAAATATAACTTTACCTTCCATTCAGTCATTATGTTAACGAAAGAATAACACCAGGAGGTTGAAGTGGAGGGATTGTTAGCGCGTCAGACGGGATGCCTTGCTGTATTTCATCCAGATGTTTCTGTTTTGAGTTCATATGCCACCGACGTCTGTTACTGAATACTTCGTTGTGTGAACCGATGATCATGGATTCTTGATGAACCCGGAGATGACAGACTCAGCAACGTGTTGACGGAAAGATCTTGCTCGTCACCTCGATGTAATATAACGAGCTGGATTTGCACTAAAGTGGAATAGAAGCGAGGACACAAAACATATACATTAGAAGAACGATAATATCTCTGTTGACAATACCATTTACTTGGTGCCTAAAAGAGTTTTTGCTATCCTCATTTTGCTATATTAACATCCCATTATCTCTGTTTATAAGTTTCCTTTCATTATTAAAGTAAAAACAAAATGAATACAAAGAAATACACACACCACACACACACACACACACACACACACACACACACACACACACACACACACGCCACACACACACACACACACACACACACAAATAAAGCACTCTGAAAGCCAAGTACAACATGACTACCCAGCTCTCTTTTAGCTACCGAGAACATTAAGGAATTTTTGTTCACCGTTTCATCAGATCTTTTTCCAACTTTTAATTCTGTTTTATCTTCCTATTATGCGAGACTTCTCTTTATTTCTTTCTCCACATTTTTTCACTGCTATCTTTCCATCTTTGCCTATTTCCTTATACGTTTTTATTGAGGCTATTAGATATTCTTGTTGTTGTTATTGACGTTCTGGGTTGATGTCGTTGTAATTGTGTACGGAGGAAAAAAAAAAAAGAAGCAAACATTAACATAAAAATAAATGTTGTACATATCTGAGTACTTTTTTATTTCATTTGCT
>NC_043012.1:5091516-5099016 GCF_006345805.1 Octopus sinensis
AGTTATACACACACACACACACACTGATATATATATATATATGTATACATATATATATATATATATGTATATGTGTTTATATATATATAATATTACACACATATATATATACAAAGAGAGCTGTATGCATTTTTATTTCTTAGTAAGTTTTCCGCCTATGAGAATTTTGCTTCGAGAACTCTATCTCTCAGCAGGCGGTGTACGCGAAACTGAATATCTCTATACACGCACACGTGTACACACTTACGCATGCACGTATATATATGTACATATTTGTGTGTATGTACTTACATAAATATATTGTCTAAATACATATCTCTATATATACTTAATTATATATATGTATATATATATATATATATATGTATATATATATATATATACATACATATATATATTCATATATATATATATATATATATATATCTATCTATATATATAATATATATATATATATAGATATATAGAGAGAGAGAGAAGAGAGAAAGGGGGAGAGACATAGATGCATACATATGCATATATATATGTATGCATATATGTGTATGTATATATATATATTATATATATATATATATATATATATAAAGTATAAGATATGTAAACTTTGCAGTCATCTCCTCGGCATGTAAATCATCAGTTATGAAAGCTTCTTCCTGGACTCTATTTGACATTTGATTTGCGATTTGTACGTTGCATCTGACCTCTATGTAAATAAATATCTTGCGTGTCAGATTAAATTTATCCAGTCACATATATAGTCTATAAGACATACAGATAAAGACAATATATAAGTATTTATACATCCGTACGCACATATATATGTATATACGTACGAACATGCAAATCTAAACAGTATACACAAGCTCTGTAACGGACATTCTATAAGAATGTTTGAAGCCACTGGTAGTCTAAAGGAGCAAAAAAAAAATCAGTTTAGCCAGCTGGAAGGATTGAAATCCTTCAACATATCCACCGCAAATATGTTAGACACATGTATTTAATGACATAGTATACGAGAAATATACAAACAAAATGAAAAAGAAAGATGTAAGAGGATGCAGGTTCACGAATTTTCCCATTCACCGGCGAGAAAGGTTTGGTAACACTCTGGATGGAACTTGGATCATTTGTGTGTTAGGCCTTCTGGAAAAACTGTGAAGGGTTTTTACTCTTCTTATTGCAACAAATAGCCAAACGATTCATTTGTTTCGTGAGTGTATCACAATATTCTCACTGGATTGTTGTAACAAGAATATAAAGGATTTATGGTTAACAGAATTCTTCGTTTAGAAAGAGCCTAATATATAAATAAAAATAAATACGCCCTTTTTAAAGCCTAGCCAAGCTCATGGGCCCAGTTTACCGGTTTCTATGGCGTATGTGTTCCCCAGCTGAACGGGACGCCAGTCCATCACAGCGTTACTCACTTTTACCAGCTGAGTGGACTGGAGCAACGTGAAATGAAGTGGTTTGCTCAAGAACACAAGGCGCCGCCCGGTCCAGGAATCGAAACCACAATCTTACGATCATGATGCTGACACCCTAACCACTAAGCCACGCGCCTCCACTTGAAAGAGCCTATCACTTCTAAAGTGTTTGCAGTATATATTCTGAGACCAACATCTGACTTTCTGAATTGGTCTCTAAGTGTACTTAAAGAGCTCAATGTAATAACATTGAAAATGTTGAATGTTACAGGAAATTGCAACACCTGTTGAGGCAGAGTCTCATTATAGTTACCTTAGAATGTGGGCGGCCATTGGTTGAAATCTGTAATAAAATCATATAAAGTTGTAACACTTAGACATCATCTTCAGCTGAGGGAAAAAAGCTAAGAAAATTTCCCGATCAACTTTATGAACAGGAAAACAAAAACATCATTACGACAGGGACATGATATAAAAGCTGATAGGATCTCTCTTTAAGTTACTTTGGAGAATCATACTAGGAAATAAAATGAGAATCAAAAATAGTACAGAAGTTCACTGAGAAGATTATATATGCTTACTTCAAATGATAGAGACAGACTAATAAAATGTCCAAAAACCTTAACGAGATGACTCTTTCCTGTCTGGTGTAAACCATGGCAAAGTTGTTTGTAGGAGATCAGTATCTGCTCATGCTGCAAAGTCTTCTTTTCCTATCCAACCAATGTTGTAAAAGGAAAATGCAGAGGCGATACGGCTTCTTCCCAATATTGTTGTAGGCCAACTCAGAACATAAAGAACGAAAAGAAATATTGTACGGCATTTTATGCGATGCCTTTCACAGCTTATGCACAGGCCAGATCCACAGACCAGCTACGAAATTATACAAAGCATACATAAATAAATATGTAAAGGAAATGCAAACTGGATTTGGGAGGGGCCCAGTTTATTGCCAAGAGTTTTTTAACTCCTGAATTGTATATTGTATAACTATATGAAAATTCAATTTCGGAACAACCAAACACATTTACAACACCTTGCTAAAATCATTATTTTTCGTACTTGTCTCAGCTCAGCCAAATGAACTCAAAGGCATAAGGCAGAAGCAATGATATTGATATCCGCAATCATTATTCTGGAATGTACAACACCAAGACGTAAAACAGAATCTTGCTTGATTGCCTCCCTTGTTGACACCACCGGATTCTTCTAGCATAGAGAAATAGACTCGGCTGCAAAGAGATGTCAAAATGTTCAGACACTCATACTACATCCTATACGATTCAATAATGCAAGATGGGATGGTTCCAACACTACAGGTGAGGATCGACATAGTATAACAAAAAAAATGGATATGTTGGCCACATCTTACCTCACGACCATCTTCCGGAGCGAACTGAGGATAACACAACAATAACAAGTTAAAGCTTGAAACGCGCGTGAAAATGACTATCCCGATATGCACATATATACATAGATGTGTGCATGCATATACACACACACACCAGCCAAATGACCTAATTTCTACACAATATGCATAAATGCATGCATACATGTTATTCTATCTGTAAATCAATCTATTTTTCTGTCTTCCTTGATTTGTATCTATCTATCTATCTATCTATCTATCTATTTATCTTTATATTATCTCCCTCCTATCTCTCTCTCTCTCTCTCTCTTTATCTTCCTCTCTCCCTCTCTCTCTCTGTCTATCTATCTATCAATCTATCTAAATAACTGTGTATTTGGTTTTATTTCTGATATTCTGTCTGGTTGTCCGCTTGGCTGCCTGGCAGCTTACAAATATAACTGTTGGCGCCAATCTGCAGCGGATATGTGCTCACACATGTCTTCCGATGTGAAGAAAAATTGTGTTATTACATTCGCCGAACGACTGCAACGGATTAATTAAGCTTGATTAAATTTATAAATTAATATTCAAAAATGGAACATAATTAAAAGAGAAAGAGAAAAGGGAAAAAACATATTGTGAAATAATTAAGCAAATTGCTCGATTTAAAAACATTTTCTTTCATAATTATAAAGATTATTCTAATTATCTTTTTTGTTACTGCATTGCAAAGTTTTCTGCTTTTTAGTTCATTTATAAATTCATTTTTCGCTTTGTGTTTGAAATGCTAAACAGAAATATAATTGCATTTAAACAACAATAATATAACTCTATTCGTTCCTTTTTAACAAGAAAAGTGTGTTTTATGCTCTAAAAGAAAAATGCTATCAGAAAGTAAGAAAGGATTCGTCACCGTTTTCTACGATGACTGTTTCATTTGTTCCATAAACACAAATAACAATTACTGGATTTTAGTTTATTTGTCTAAGTATTCCAAAGATAGAGTTGATGTAACTCTTTACATATGAACGCTACAAAATGACGCAGTCGATTACGGAATTTATGAATGCAATCCGAATACTTATGCGTGTGTGTGTGAGTATACGTATGTATGAACGTCTGTACACACACACACGCACACACACACACACACACACACACACACACGAATATATATATATATATATATATATATATATATATACGCGTCCTAGATAGATAGATAGATAGATAGATAGATAGACAGACAGACAGACAGACAGACAGACAGACAGACAGATAGATAGATAGATAGATAGATAGATAGATAGATAGATAGACAGACAGACAGACAGACAGACAGACAGATAGAGAGATAGATAGATAGATAGATAGATAGATAGATAGATAGATAGATAGATAGATAGATAGATAGATAGATAGATAGATAGATAGATAGATAGCTATCTCTTGCCCAGTGTACTGCATAATAAAATAACACTTAACCAAGTAACTGCATCCCGGGTATCTTGACCTTACAGGCATGCCAAACCCACCTAGCTGTCGGAAATCTGACAGATACAATTTCATACGCACACACACACACACACACACACCACTGCAGACTAAGTTGTATCTACAAATCATAATGTATTGATTCTTTACAATCCAGAAGAGATTAAGATATGACGATAATCTCTTATCTGTTTTGTAATCTGTGCTATCAGAAAGCCATGACTTTCTCTAATTCAGTTGGTTGTAAGGGTGTTAAAGTTTTGTAGTTGGTGCGATTCGTATTGGTAAACAAGCTCCATCATATACAGGATGCATAAGATATTTGAGGACAAATTTATGTTTATAAAAAAAAAACAATAGATATATAATAACAGATAACTTTATTTCTCAAAAGATTTTTATGAGGATAAAAATAACTTGTCTTTTCTATAATGTTATTCAATAAAGCCACCTTCAGCTTCCACAACTACTTCTATATGAAATCTAAATGGTCTACATGCTCCAATCAAGTGCTCCTGGTTCATTTTGAACAGTACTCTGTCTATGGCAGCTTTCAAAGAATCTTTGGTGTTCATAGAGCTCGCTCTCAACAACGCTCTACATGTAATAGTCCAATGGATTGAGATCTAGAGAATTAGGAGGCCAAATGTTAGGAGTTATGTGATTATGAAAATTTTAAGCCATCCATTCCTGTTACTAGAGCCATGTGTGAGAGTGCAGAGTCTTACTGAAACACATATGGCATTCCATTGCATACACTGTCTATCCAGGGCTTAATTATTTCCAAGACCTTAATCTAGGCTGCAGAGTTAACTCTAAAGCCTTGTGGAAAAATGTAAGGAGGCATCACATGTCTTTCATTGCTGACAACTCCTAAAATTATGACAGTTGCAAGAAATTCTGTACGCATAACACATGGAAAAGAACGGTCTGCACATAACCATCTGTCATTTCTTCTGTTAATTTTGTGATATTGGTGGACGTTTTTCTCATTTGAGGAAAACTAACTCAAATTTTCTTCTGCTGGATTTTTCAGTTTGTTTGAGAGACTTTTAGATGTGATGTAGTGATTTTCTTTAGCTTTTTCTGACAAAATGACCTTTCCTCATCATATAAGACTTATATCTGATGTCTTCGTGGACAACATATGTCTGACTGTTCCTTCTGATACATGAAAATCTTTTGGAATTGACCTCATCGACTTTCTGGGATTGTAATCAATGGTCTGTTGAACTTGCTGGATACATCCAGGTGTTCTGATCAATTCAGAGCATTTAGAATGCTTTTTATGCTTTGATACTGATGATATGTTACCATCTTTAGTCTCTAGCTCCTTATAAACTTTGGCAACTTTTAAAAATCGAGATATTTCTAAATAAAGGCTATGCTCAGCCTTTATAACCACAATAACAGCATACCTCTTCATTTCTTGTATAAGCTGAGAGTCTGCCTTTATCATTTTCTGAAACAAAGATTATACAGAGTTAGCAAAAAATGCAGCAAGGACCCGAAAAACGTATGTCCTTAAATACCTTACGCACACTCTATATATGTATATATCTATGAGTGTGTGTGTCTTTGTGATTGTGTTTGTCCCCCCACCACTACCACCGCTTGAGAATGTTTTATTGATATATAGACGTTATATATAATATACTGTTATCTTCTATTAGGTAACTGATGTAATCATTTTCTTTTGCTTTTTCTAACATAAACTGACCTTTCCTCATCATATAAGATTTATATCTGATGTCTTCGTGACCAACATAGCAGACTCTTCCTTCTGACGTATGAAAATCTTTTGCAATTGACCTCATGAACTTTCTGAAAGCAGAATTTTACGTAAGTTATGAGACCTCTTTTGTTATATGTGCTGTTTAATTTGATTTGAGTGTAATTTGGAATATGGAGTGTTCTTCATTGACGCATTAAAAATAATTTATCGTTAATGTAATTGCCAAGTATAATGATAAAAACATTGAATTAGCTAAAGATGTTTTGTAATGACTTTGATGTTCTATTATGATATTTTAAAATGTATTTTGTGCGTGCATTCCAATGGCGTAAGGAAATAAAATAACAATGGGTTTTTTGTCTTTTCCATTGCTGCTACCGTTGTTGTTGTTTCGTGAATGTGGGGTGTTTCCATGAAGTATTTGATAAACTGGGTGGTTCTATTTCTTTTGTTGTACTTTGTAAATTTTGAAAATTGATTTTCGGTATTTACGAAGCTTCTTGTCTCGGTTCATTGAGAGCTGTAGCTTCTCTAATTTTCTGTTGACATTGTCACATGCTAGGAAAGATATTTCTGAGTGACAGAAATGTCTGATTTTCAAGACATGACTATGTCGTCTTTTTGGCTTGGTTTGGTATTTTCTGCATTCATTTATTCGGCGTATTAAATGATTTTAAAACAACTGGGGATAATTTGGCTCTCATGTCATGCAATTCCAATAACTATTAGAATCCTCCGTGTTGATATACCATGAAACAGAAGGTCATCATGATTTGAGCATCTTAACAAAATTTAAAATATCTAAGTATGAACGTGACACATAGATTATGTGGCTTTCATGTTTTTATAAATGGCCTTAGTCGACTGATTAGTTTACTTAACCTGCTGTATTTTTGCTTTACCAATACATAATATAGAGATTATCCAAATAATTAGAGAAAATCTACCTATGTTGGATGATTAGAAACATGTAGTAAAATAAAGCCATTCACATTTTTAACCATAAAGGCTATTTATATAGAGAGAATCCTTTCGATTGCAGCCGACTCGTGACAGTGACGGGTATATTTAGCTACGATTAGACTTCTTCAGGGAAAGACATTCTATTCTTGTTGGCAAGCCATAGATGTAAACAGTATATCAAGAAATAAGTGGGATTTTGTGGCGCTGATTCGAAATATTAAAACTTTTGCAGAAGCGAAGAATTTTAGTGGGTCTTCTGTAAGCTAAATATACATTCATTATGATCGCGTATAATATGGTGACTTGGAAGTAATAGATTAACTGATATTGTGCATGAAGTTAATTTATGATATCAATCTACTTGAGTGTATAAAATATAATCACGTGTGAGGGAATTAACTCCAGCAATATAACGTTCTTTAATTTTGGAGGAAATAAAGTCGATATAATGAGAGTTGAGCTTGTATTTGAAACCAACTGACCAAGGAACAGCCATTTTAGAAGCGTCATCGTCATCATAATTACTATTA
>NC_043012.1:5101516-5104016 GCF_006345805.1 Octopus sinensis
TAATAATGACAATGATAATAATAATAATAATAATAATATTAATAATAATACAACTACTACAACTACGCCTGTTGTTGTCGTTGTTGCTGTTGTTGTTTTTGTTGTTGTTGTTGTTGTTGTTAGATCTTGCCAGAGGAACATATTCTATTTGGCAGCATTTGAAAGTGATTTAGTTAATATATACACAGTATATATATATATATATATGTTTGTGTGTGTGTGTGTGTGTGTGTGTGTGTGTGTGTGGTGTGTGTGTGTGTGTGTGTGTATGCGTGTATGTGCATAGATGCCTATGTATAGATGAATGTATGTCTATAGATAGATAGACAGAGAAAGATAAAAAGATAGATTGATAGATAGATATTGAAAGAGATGTAATGTGGCGATGCGGATTAAGAATATCAACAATGTTATTCTAAAACCAAAATCAATTACATATAAATAAAAAGATATTTGAAATTGAGTTACAGAGTTTCAAATTTATTATAAAAAATTCAAGTTCGGTGGTTTTGTAATTAAATAAATGTAAAGAAATTAGATACGAGAAAATAGAGATATTACAATAGCCACGCACGCATCTAACGTACATACACGCATGTATATATATATATACACCTTTATATATATTATATGTATATGGATATAAATATATATATATATATAATATTATATATATAATATTATATAGATATATATATATATATATATATATATATTATATATAATATATATATATATATATATATATATATATATACATATATATATAGAGAGAGAGATACATATATATTAGTGTGTATGTGTGCATATATATGAGAATATATGCAAATACGTATAGATATATATACATATATATAGACATATCTATCTATCTATCTATCTATCTATCTATCTATCTATATATATATATATATATATATATATATATATATATATATTATTATACGTAATGAATATGTAGATATATCACAGACATATATATATAATTATATATGAAGTTATGCATATATATATATATATATATATGTACATTCCCCCGTTCATACGAATAAAATATCCTTGACCCGACACGCTGTCTGGTTTTTTTAGTTCCAACGCAACAATAAAGTTCGCCAATGTTTGCTCCTCGTCAAGGAGTCTGTCCAGTTTTTTTAAAAAGAATGCTTAACTAAATATTTGGTGAAAAACAAAATTCCGATTTATAACGAAATATTATGAAGCTTCTTAAAAGCTCCCCTGCCAGTAACACACACACACACACTTACATAATTATATGCATATATATATATATATATATATATATATATATAATATATATATATACATATATATATATATACATATATACACATACACATTCATATAAGTGCATGAATATATATATCTATATATATATATATATATATATATATATATATACAGACACACGCACATACACACACACACATATATATGTGTATATGTATATATATATATATGTATATATATATATATATATATATATATATATATATATTATATATATATATATATATATATATATATATATACATAGAGAGAGAGAGAAGTAGATATACATATATATATATATATGTGTGATGTGTGCATATTTATGAAAATATATACATATACGTATAGATATATATGCTTTTATGTATACACGCACACGTATATATCATATGCGAAAGAACTGGTGAAAAACTAAGTTTGTAATCTAATAATTAGTATGCGAATATGAGCTGAATAACAAAATGAGATTGAATTAGAAACATTATGCTAAAAATGAACAATACATTTTCTTGCCTGAATCTATAGTAACTGAACAAGAAAATAACAATAAATCGGAAAATTAATTTTGTCCATTCTAAGTAAATATAATGCGTAAAAACAATTGAATTCTTGAAAATAGAAACCTTGGAACGCATACCGAATTTTGTACATTAAAATACATTAATTTCTTAATTGCCCACAGGGGGCTAAACATAGAGGGGACAAACAAGGACAGACACAGCGATTGTATCGACCCTACAGCGTAACTTTTACTTAATTTATCGCCCCCGAAAGGATCAAAGGCAAAGTCGACCTCGGCGGAATTTGATCTCAGAACATAACGGCAGACGAAATACCGTTATGTATTTCGGCCGACGTGCTAACGATTCTGCCAGCTCGCAACACGGTACGTTACAATACATATCATTTTTCCGGTGCATCGATTTCCTAACCAGAACCGTTAAGAACCTCAGCTTTTGACCAACAAATGCATAAATTATATTGCTTATATAAATAGTATCTATAACTATGTAGTTATTTATCTTTATGTATAGAGAGTGAAAGCAACTTACACGTCAGCCATTATAAGCGTGTAATTTATTTTTCCTACGCGTAATAATACAGACGCACATATAAGATATTAAACACCTACGTATCAATTATGTATGTATATAAATATGAGTGTACTTACATGCATACACACACACACACACACCAGCACACACACACA
>NC_043012.1:5106516-5129016 GCF_006345805.1 Octopus sinensis
TGTTTGTAAACACTCATTTTAATTTAAAGCTAGTTCGATAACTTCAGCATCAACCAATATTCAATTTCTTATTAGCTTGAGGTTAACAGCGACTTCTAGGTTATCAGACCGTGACTTAATTTGGTATTATAACACTTATATAGTGTTTTATTTGCTGAGTCTTCATCTACTAAGTGAACGGTAGTATATTCAAGTTAGGTATGGTGTGAATGAATTCGTCGGGGAACAGATAATTGATTGAATAAAATGAAGGTATTGCCAAGGAGAGGGTGAAATTATAGTGTGAGCGGCGAGAGAAAAATACACTGAAGACGACCCTCCCGGATTTTACCATTCTTAAAAGTGTATAGGAATAAAATAAGTTGTAGAAAATAAATAATTTAGCTCTTACAGAATTTGAAACCACGGAGGTTCAATTTAATCTAATTTAATTTAATTTAATACACCCATTTTTTTTTTTACTGCTTTATTTTTCTACTGCTTTAAAAAAGATTTTTTTACTGCTTTAATTCTTTCTTTTGGGCTCGTCTGAGCATGACTTCTTCAACAAGAAAGCACACAACATTGTGTTAGCCTGGTACGCGATGATGTCTGTCTCTCTATTTTTTCCCCTGACGAAGGAGTTATTATCGTGATGCACCCTAGTGCTTTATACACAATAATATACCCCTGAAATGGCCATAGGGAATGTAAATATGGTTTCCTCTTTTTTAACTATAAGGCCTCTCTTACTTGAAAAGTAATTTTATAAGATTTTCTAAACGATGAACTTTTATTTTATTTTACATTATATATATTATATATTTTTTATATGCCTCCTATATATATATATATATATATATATATATATATATATTTATTTATATATTTTTTATATATCTATATATTTATATATTACTTTATACTATATTTTTAGGTATTTACTTTCTAGGTGTTGTAATGTCTGTTTATTTTTTAATATATTTTTCTTAATCGCTAAAGTATTAACTTTAAACCGTGATGAACTGTATTCACACATTTTTTCTCGCACTTTCTCATATGCTTGTACAAATGAGTTATGTTTCATCTCCCGTGATGTTTAAATGTATATTCTATGATTAAATGTTCGAGTTATGAAATGTTATGTGGTTGACCTTGCATTTGTTTGTTCTATAACCTTAGTAAGATATATATATATATATATATATATTATATATATATATATATATTCTTACAAACAAGTACAAACTCAAAGACACATATATATATATATATATATATATATATATATATATGTATGTGTCTTTGAGTTTGTACTTGTCCCCCCACCATCTCTTGACAACCAATGTTGGTATCTTTATGTCCCCTAAATTTAGCGATTCGGCAAAAGAAACCGGTAGTATAAGTACTAGGCTTACAAAAAATAATATATATATATATATGCATGTATGTATATATGTGTACGTATGAATGTATATATATTTATGTATGTATATATCTGTGTGTATATATATGCACGTATGTATATATATATATTTGTGTGTGTGTGCGTGTGTGTATATACATATATACACGAATGTACATGTATGTATACGTATACATATGCATGTTTGTGATTGCATAGATAGATAGATAGATAGATAGATAGATAGATAGATAGATAGATAGATAGATAGCGAGAGAGAGAGAGGGGGGAGAGAGAGATGCCTAAGTGTATGTATGTATGTATACACACACTCAGGTATATTGAATGCAATACATGCAAAGCTGACGAGGAAGTAAATCCGAGTGAGATCTAATATAATGTCTACACGAATAAGACAGGCGTCATGGAGAGCTTTGTGCTTGAATTTCCTGATGCGAAAGCAAATGATGGTACAGTTTCGTTAAGAGATGTTTGACAGATTTCTCGCAGGAGGCTTTTGGCATAGTTTAATAAGAACGAAAGAGACAGAAAAAGATATGTATAAACACACACACACACACACACACACACACACACACACACACACACACACACACACACACAAAGAGAAGGAGGAGGATGCTGGAGTTAAAATTTCTATTTCTAGATATGTTATCTAGGGCTGTTTGCCAACAACGTAACAACTTTTTAGAACCGAACACGCGCCAATACATACACATAGATTACAAAATGTATATACATATATATATAACTATATGTCTATGTGTGTGTATCTGTGTGTGCATGTGTGTATCTATGCATATATGTGCTTTGTGTGTCTGTGTATAATTACGTACGAATATCTACATCAATATTTTATGTAAAAAATATATGCATATTAGTGTAATATATATGTATACCAACACACACACACGCATATATATATATATAGTACATGTAGACATGTGTATGTGTGTGTGTGTGTATTATAAGGTATCTATTCATATATGATTAGTGTAGCTGCTATCAATTTCAAACATGTTTGTATCTCAGTCCGTCATCATAGTATGTCGACAATAATATTTTCATTAACAAGATTTCAGTCGATAATATATACATAATATATGTGTGTGTGCGTATATATATATATAAATATATATATATATATGATATATGCACACACACATACACATATATATAGAGAGATTCATATATACATACATACATATATATATACTTATATATATGTATATATAAATATATATATACATATATGTATATACATACATATATATATATATACATATATATATATATACATGTGTGTGTGTGGTGTGTGTGTGTGTGTGCAAGATAAATAACTTTCTGTCTTGTGTATGTGTATGTCCGCTTTGCAGGGAATGAATTTTTGGCGAAAACATAATTTGCCTAAAAACATTTTCAACACAAACCAAAAAGAGATATATAAAATTTCCTTGACTTCCAAAAATTGGTAAAAGAAAAATGGATAAAACAAGATTCTGTTTTCTTCAAAGAAAATACAATTGCTATAGATATTTTTCTTATTTATTAATTAAAGAAATAATTTTTTTTTTCAGCGTAATAAATTATATATTTTGCAACTTAAAACTCTGAAACAAGAAACACATTTTTCATGATATCTTAAAATATCTGAATATTTGGTAAATAATGGTAAATAATGATATTTGCCATGGACGAATATGTGCTATATATATATTTTTTTTTTTTCTTCTTTCCCTTCGAAGTTTATCCCTAATAGTGGTTTGAATTTTGGCTGTTCCTTCTAGCATGCCAGGAATCCTATGATGGATACCTCTTATGTGTTTAAATGTACACTGTATATATATATATATATATATATATATACACAGAGCGAGAAAGGGCATACATGCATACATACATAGGAATACTTCTGGAATGTACCAGTGAAGACCTCAATAAAATGTAAACGCAACAGATTTGATATAATGATTTGGAATAGAGAAGAGAAACTGCACACAGTTGTAGAAATTAGTTGCCTAGCGGATGCTAACATAAAGCTGAAGATAAGAGACTGCAGTTACTTTATCCAGATTACAGGTTCAGGTTTATACCTGTAATTATTGGGGCCATGGGATATGTAACACACTGCCTAAGTACCAATCTTGAGAAATTAGGCTTCTTAAAACCAGAAAGGAGAAAGCTAATTCAAAGACTACAGATCCAATCCATCACAGGAACTGTGAAAATCTGTAAAACTTTCCAGAAGTTAATCATTTATATATATATGAGCATGTCTAGATATGTAACTATATAACTATATGCAAAGGAATACATACATAAAACATACAAATCTGCACACGCATGCATGCATACATACGAACAAAAATACCTTATTGTTGATCTTGAAATTCCAATGAAGGAGTCTTGGATCTAGGTTAGAAAACGGATCTTTCTCTATTGGCAAGAAATCTTGAAATTAAACTGAACAATGACATCCCAAAGATGGAGCCTCGTATCTCTGTTGGAAATTGGCTCCCTTCTCAAGGGAAGATTTATCACAATTAAAAATAGAAGACACACACACATACATACATACATACATACATACATACATTCATACATACATACATACATACATACATACATACATACATACATGCAGGCATAAATGCATAAATACATACATGCGTAAATACATACATACAGCGGATGTGAATATCTCTTTGATTTTTCAAAGAGAAAGAAGATAACTATGGACAACTGCTTTCAAACCTCCAGTTTCTATATATTTGCATTTTTCCAATAATAATTGAAACACTTGTTTTTGTATATAAATGTCTGTCAGTCTGAAATAGCTTGAATTTTCAGTAAACGAAATCAACCAACTGACTCACAACAGTACAAATACAATCCGTAAGTGGAACAATAAATCTATGCAAGACTTCTCTCGGGTTTAAGATATGACATTGTTTTCGTTATCTTCATTCCAGTGATGGAGCTTTGTGTCTTTGTTGGAAACTAGCACTTTCTTCAAAGAAACACACATACATACACAGATGTGAGTGTTTGTTAGCTTTATCGATAAAAGTGCATAGAACTAGAATTCTTGTGTAATTTTGGTTTGTTTTTCTTTTCTTTCCTATATGTCAAAGAGGACATAAGAAATCAATGAATAAAGATATTTAAAATATATATTGCATAGTTTCTACAATATATAAATCATGTAGATAAACAGCCTTTGGTTGTAGGCAGGAAATGGAACTCTCTATGTGTTAAAACAACTTTAATGAACAACAGCTGCTTGTTTCATTCTTACAAAGCAAAATCTCTCCATTTTGAAAAGAAGTTGTACAGTGAAACACGTCTTAGAATTATGTTTTTAAAAATACGATGTTACAAACATGTTCATATGGTGTTCCTGTAAAGCCGATTTCCAGAAGATTGAAATCAGTAAATGAACAACAGATTGAAAGAATAATGCGATTATCTTGGGAATAATTTTTATTACAAAATACTGTATGAACGGAAAGTCATTGGAAGATATTGTTGCTTCCTATTAAGGTTATGCTGCGCTGATGAGATTTATATGGCCGGAATGTGTACAGTGTAGTTTTGGAGCTTAACAAAATCAGACCCTTTCTACATTACGTATTTTCATTTAATTTTTGTTCGTCAAGAGAGAGGCGGAGAGAGAGCGGGAGAGAGGGTATAGAGAAAGAGAAACAAATAAATAATGAGAGAGAGTGAGAAATAGAGAGAGGGAATAGATAAATAAAGAGAGAGATAAAGACAAGGGAGAGAGAGGGAGAAAAAGAGAAATAGAGAAGCAGAAAGACAAGCAGATAAATAGGTAAATAAGCTCCTTAGGAAATATCTGGGTTTAAATTCTCCCTATGATACTGAGAAATGTATGAACATCACACATTCACGTATTGCTTGTCTTTTAATTAGACACTTTGGGCTAAGTCACCTGTGATTGGATCCTCGTAATATACAACTCGATGGAGTTTGGCAGGCACCAGATAACATTGCGAAATATAATTCACATAATTAATTTGGGATACAAAACAGCCCTCACACATTCTAACTTCGATAAATCGAACGCTCCCGATCAAAGTGTTCAATCGACTTATTCTTCATGCATCAAAAATTAGTTTCTTTCCTTTTAACACAATCACATATGTGTAGATGGAACATATTTCTTGCTGATAAGGCAGTGAGCTGACAGAAGTGTTAGCACGCCGGTCGAAATGCTTAGTAGTACTTCGTCCGTCTCAGTTCAAATTCCGCCGAGATCGACTTTGTCTTTCATCCTTTCGAGGTCGATAAATTAATTACCAGTTGAACATTAGGGGTCGATGTAATCGATATTCCCTCCTAACTCAACAGGGATCAAAAACTAAAATCAAGGACCATTCCAGCCGTGTCTATCCTGTCATTCGACAACTTAATTATTTGATGTGTTCTTCGTTTTTAAATATTTCCACGTGATTTTAGGATCATTCGTTGATATTGTTGTACAGCTCCAGTTCAACATGGACCAAGTAGACCTAAGTTCCAACAGTACTTCAATCGCGATCATCCGACCAGTCTGCAGCTGCATCATCTAAACTGTTTTTCCTTTCTCTTATTACCACGTGATTTTAGAGGAATTTGCTGATGGTTTTGCATAACTTTAGGTCAGTACGAATCCAATAGACCTGAATAGAACGGGTGATCCAGTTGTGCCCAACCTATTATTCTAGAGCTATATTATTTAATGTGTCCCTTCGTTTTTATGGTTACCATGTCAATATAGAGTATTCTGTCTGTTATTCCCAGTCGAACAAACCACTGCATCGAGGCTCTCTCTTTGACTCGTGACATAAATCTTTATATCGATTAAACAATTGTTAATCATTTCACTGACACCAAAGTGAGGAAAGTCGATCCATATGGGTTTTAAGTACACAAGAATAGGTTTTGAGCACACAACAATGAAATACTGTTTGATATTCAAAGACGAACAGTACACTTTCAGCTCTGCTATTACTTTACTCTGTCGTGAAACGAAACTGCAAAGGGAACTCACCAGTGATCGCGTATGCAGTTAGAAGAAGCAGACAAATCTCTCTTAAATTACACAGAAGAATCTTGAGAAAAAAAATTACGCATTGATTAATGTCGTCAAAGATACCATCAGGAGAAGAGATGGGATTTTCCAGATTTGAACTCCTTTGGTCATAGTTCTCTTGATCATTATTGATATGTGACTAAACAACCATCTGACAATCAATCAATCGAACCCTACTGTAAAATAAAAGCTTCCCTTTATCTCTTCATAGCGTTGGGGTTTGACTGGCCTACCATCAATTTTTGCCAAAGCTATTTAATTCGTCCCACCATCATATTCTACCATCTTGTTCGTTGTCATCCTGTCTTCCTTTTGCCTTTTCTCTGAATCTAGTTTGTCAAGTTTTTCATCCATCATTTTTATACTTCCTTTTAACGTGTCTAGCTCAACTCTTTTTCAATAATTTTATGGATTTCACCGTTCAAAATTCAACGGAATTATCGACAATAACTCGTAAAATAATTCCTTGTATCTTTAGCAGAAAATAAGAAAGAAAATACGTTTGACAAAGAGATACAGACGACTTTATTGAATCCATTAGAATTTAATTCCAAATCTCCCGGATCCAGACTCAGAACCTAAAGAGGCTCAACTATATGCATAATGGCTTTTATTTGACACTTAGGGATTCCCCTAATTCACTCCCCTTTATTCTCCTATAAATTATTGGAAGCCATGATCCTAGTAAAAGTGAATCAATAAATATAAAGCAATATATTTCACAAGAAATTGCAATTATTGATTAATTTTAGACACAAAGCCAGAGATTATATTCAGAAAAGTATGACAATGCGAGTTTCAAGAGTCAGCAATTTAATTGGTTTGGTTTCAAGGAGACGAAAACTTTGGTGCCAAATTGGTTTACTGAAATCTTACTTCTGAATGTCTGATAATTGTACACCCAAAAGTTCATTATTAAAAGGCTATCGGAAGACGATAGGATGGCAAAATTGTTAGGACATTGGATAAAACTGCAATGGATTCAATGAATTTATTTACGGTTCTTTGTGTTCTGAGTTCACTTACCGCAGAGGCATATATGATGCTGGAATCGATGATACGAAACAAAATAGCAAGCACTTGGTTGATTTAATCAACGGCCTCCGCCTCTTCTCCTTACAAAATCTTGTGACTTTATCCTTTTCATAGAAATTTTTGTGGAGGATCGGAGTAACAGAAGCAATAGAATGTTGAGCACAATGATGTAGTTATATTATTGCACCTGACAAAACTTAATTTCTGAGCTCAAATTATGACGAATTTCAAATTGACTTCCATCATTCAGGTATCGATAAACTATATAAATTAGTTTACAAATTGGTTTAGAGGGTATAATCGACTATTCCACGCCTTCAATATTCCTGGTCCTTTTAGCGGCAATCCGTCTGTCTTTATGTTTTGGGTCAAATTTTGCCGAGGTCGACTTTGTCATTTATCCTTTCGGTGCCGATAAGATGAGTACCAGTGGAACACTGGGGTCGATGTAATCAACTTAACCCAACCCCAACGCCGAAATTTCTGGCCTTGTGTCCAAAATTTGAAACCAATGTTCCTCGCCCTTGTACCTGTATGAATAACAATTTACATGAAGTGGTTGGTGTCGTTATTGTTGATGATAAAGATGATGATGATGATGATGATGATGTTGTTGTAGTTGGTGTTTGGCCCCAGTCCAACTTTAATCAAGCTTGCCTATAATCACGCGCTGTACACGTGTGATGACCGTCTTCATCTATGCATATGTTTCAGTATATATTGCCTAAAAACATCAGACCACGATTTGAAGGAGTCTCTGCTTCTATTTCTACAAGTTTGATCGACGGAGTAAAGAATCCGTCGCTCGTTCATCTTTGAACAGAGTAGCAGGGACGGTGGAGAGCCGAAAAAATGCCTTCCGGGTATTCAGTTGCGTCCCTTTATTTCCTGAATTCGAATCCTATTCTGGTAATAGGCATGATGCGTGATTTGATGTTCGCTTCGCAACCAGGTGCTTTTTAGGCAGAGTTCCATCGCGCGGCACATTACTAAAGTGCTTTCTACAACAGCCCCAGGTCACCAAAGCTTTGTGAATGAATCCGGTAGAAGGAAACTGTGTAGAAAGCCATCACACGATATGTAATCGCGTGTGAGTGCGCGCGAGCGCGTGTGTGTGTTTCTGTTTGCCCCCCCCCCCCTCACTTGACAGCTTGTGTTAGTTCGTTTGCGTCCCTGCAAATAAGTGGTTCGAAAAAAAGAAGCGACAGAATAAATGATAGAGTTTTAAAAAAGTAAGTGTAGGCCCGCGGCAATACAGCAGAAGACACTTTCCAAATGTGCCGCACAGTGTGACTGACACCGAAACCAGGTGGTTTAAACGAACTTCTAAGCCACACAGCCTTATCTACGCCTTCTATATTACATTTCAACATTATCAAATTATTCCCATCATTTTAAAATTTCCCCAACAGCAACACAACATGGTCTCCAATAGCAGCTTTGTCCTTTTATGCCGGTACAAGGCATCGAGTTGGAAACATTTTTTTCAGACTATAATCGCTCATGTAATTGTTTCATTTCATAGTTGACATTCCACTCATGACGGTTTTATTGACCTTTAAGTCATATTCCTATTGATTTTGCTATCGATATTGAGAATTCATATTATCATCATTGCTTTTATTCGCATTAATAATAATGATTTTTTTTTTAAACATAGGCGTAGGCGAATATCTGGTGTTGAGTGTGTGGCGATGTTGTGGGGCTTGGGGAAAGGTGAAATCAATTGAGTCAGTATCGGTTATTGATAGTGACTTCGTTTATCGACCCCGGAAGGATAAACGAGTGAGTTGATATCAGAGAAATTTAAAATCAGAATGCTAAAAGCATGGAACAAAATTCCGCAAAGCATTTTCTCGTATTTAGTTGTGATCTTAATGCCCGACAGTCTACCGTCTCCGCCAATCTGTCAAACACTTTACCATTAAAAATTTTTTTTTTTTTTGCAAATCAGCCACCATTTTGATTCTGCTAATGTATAGCTTTGATGAAGAGGACGATGTGAATGCTGATGCTGATGCTGCTACTGATGATGATGATGAGGAAGAGGAGGAGGGGTGAGGAAGAAGAAGAAGAGGAGGAAGAGGATGAGTAAGAGGACGACGGCGACGACGATGATAATGAGGATGAGGATAAATGTAATAATAATCCTTTCTGTTAAAGGCACAAGGCCGGAACTTTTGGGGAAGCGGGCATTTCGATTGCATCAACCCCAGTGTTCAACTGATCCTTATTTAATAGACCCCGAAAGATTGAAATACAAACTCGTCCTGGAATTGCTAGAGTATACAAACCCACTAAATGATCACTCGTTTGCATACAGTTCTGTTTTAAGTATTATTCTCAATCGCCCATGACATTTCTTCCCCGTATTTTCTTTCATATGAGCGTCTATTCTGTATGTTTATAGTTGGTCGTATTCACTTATTTTGGTTATTTTATCTAGTATGGCGTTAGAATTCTCAGCTTTCCTCTCTGAAGAGTAAAACTATTACAAAATATCAACTGTACTACAATAAAAATAAACTGGTACAGAATGATGAAAAATTAAGACAAATATCTTCAAAATATGAGAAAAAACAAAAACTGTTTTCTGTTTTCAAAGATACGAACAAATACAAAAAAAAAAGGCTGCAATAACAAATAGCTATAAAGAAAAAAAGGAGACACAGCAGAAATCGAGAATCACCTGGAATCGAAACTAAAACTGTGGCTACAGAATGTTATGATAAAACGATGACAAGAAGAATACTACACATGTGATACTGGAAAATCCTGAATGGAATGGAAGTAGATACAAAATTTTTCAATACTCGCTGAGAAGCGCTGGATTCAAAGCAACGACTGAAAAATTCTTGATAACTTCTCAATATCATGGCTTTCTTTTCAGAAATCACCAAAAGTATATAATTTTTTCTATCTAGGCACAAGGCCCGAAATTTTGAGAGTGGGGGGCAATAGATTAGATCGACCCCAGTACGTGACGCCGAAAAGATGAAAGGCAAAGTCGACCTTGGCAGAATTTGAACTCAGAACGTAATAACAGACAAAATACCTATTTCTTTACTGCCCACAAGGGGCTAAACATAGAGGGGACAAACAGGGCCAGACAAACGGATTAAGTCGATTTTATCGGTCCCAGTGCGTAACTGATACTTATGAAAGGCAAAGTCGAACTCGGCGGAATTTGAACTTAGAACGTAACGACAGACGAAATACCGCTAAGCATTTCGCCCGGTGTGCTAACGTTTCTGCCAGCTCGTCGCCCTACCAGAAGTATATAATGAAGAAGAGCATAGTAAGTAACTGCAGGTTATGTGGATATTGAGAAGACTCAATAAACTAAATCGTCTTCTCACGGTCCAACAATAGCCACCGCAACGATAATGAAGTTGGAACTAGCATACACTAGAAGTCGTACCAGAAAAAGTTAGCAGAGAATGGCAAAGCAACCGTACTCTGGAACAGTCTAATTGACAAAATACTGTTCTCAGAATCTACTCGAGTAAGAAATGCGTCCTAATCGACTTGTAAGTCCCATCAGATGAAAATGGATCTCCAAAACAAGACGAAGATATCCTAATAAAAAGATCTGAAAATAAATATAATATGAACATAAAATCTGAAAATTGAAAAACCATGCAGACAAGTACATAACAAAACTCGCAGAACTTATAAATATGCACAATATATAAGTAAAAAATAGCTCTGGTTTGCTCTGGGCATATATTACTTCGAACACTTTCTGTGTTGTAAATGTAATAAAATCCAAGCAACCCAGAGCTAGTGACCAAGACACACAAAGCTAGACTCGGTAATGAAGTGAAAGCACGCAAACAGTAATGCTGTTTCCAAATTTTGGCATAAGGCCGGGAATTTTAAGGTGGAGGAAGAGAAGTCGATTACATCGAATCAAATGCTTAAATGGTACTTATTTTATGACCCAGAGAGAATAAAAAGAAAACCAGACTTCGGCTGCATTTGAACACCGAACGTGAGGACACGGAATAAATGACGTTAATGATTTTATCTGACGCCTTAAAGATTCTGCCAGTCAGCCAACTTAATAACAACTACAAAAACAACAACAACAGTAATCCTTTCTAGTATAGGGGGAGGGGACAGGTCGGTTACACCGACCCCACTACACGACTGGTACTTATTTTATCGACCCCGAGAGGATAAAAGGCAAAGTCCACCTCAGCGAAATTTGAACTCAAAACGTGAAAACGGACAAAATGCTGCTATGCATTTCACCCGGTATGCTAACGATTCTGCCAGCGTTAGTAGTAGTAGTAGTAGTAGTAGTAGTAATCAGAAGAAGAAGAAGAAGGAGAAGGAGAGCTTTTGATTTAGCCACAAAGGTACTAATTTTGATGGGAAGGGTTTAGACAATACCTTTAACCTCAGCACTTGACTTGAACTTCATATTATTGAATCTAGGGGAACGAAAATAATTGACCTCGGTGAGTTTTGAACTCAGAACGTAAAGTGGATTGATGCAATTAAATATCGAAATATATCGACGAAGTTACCTATCGATTGAGGTCGTTCTTATTAACGATATTGATTTCTAGGTTCTGGAGTAGGCAATAAATGTTTCTTAGAAGTGACTAATTGATTGAATCAATAACCAGTATACCAATGGTATGTATATTAATCATCTCAACTGACGACGGTAATGAAAGTCAACCGCGTACCCTCTGTTCCATGTGGATAAATTACTCATTGGAACTTTCGATTGCATAGGGATAAATGACAAAGTTTCGCAACCCCATAGGGGTGAGTGAAGGGCAAATTCATGCACCCAACTGCACAGGGATGGAAAACAAATCTGGGGATACAATTCCCCAGAGGTAAAAATTAAAGCCTGGACTTCGATGTCTCAGAGATAAAAGACGAAATCAGTCGGGCAGGGCAGAATTTTAACTCAGACCTCAAAGATTAAAAACCACAGTTGTATCTGTCACAGTACTATCCTCTAGCTCTTACTGAGACCATTCTCTCCGTGATATTATTTTTTACCATCGGTACAAGGTCGAGCATTTTAAGAGACCCGAGAATTTCGTTTCAAATATTGACACAAGGCTGACAATTTCGGTGGAGTCGGCAAGTCGATTAAATCAACCCTAGTGCATAACTGGTACTTATTTCATCGACCCCGAAAGGATGAAAAGCAAAGTTGACCGCGGCGGAATTTGAACTCAGAACGTAAAGACGGCCGGACTAAATGCCGCTAAGCATTTTATCCGGCGTGCCGACGAATCTGCGAGCTCGCCACCTTACGTAACCCTAATATTTGAGTGGTAACTACTATATCGACTCAATAAGAACACACTTAAGATCTGAGAATCTTTTCCATTTGCGAAATTACTGTTTCTGCGAAATTATTCCCGTTAGTATTGATTAATATATATTAAAATCCTGATTAATATGTCTTTTAGTAATATCATTGCTCTTCTTATATAGAGTCAATAAACTTAAGCAAATTTTCAATATGTGTAGGTATACATGTATGTATGTATGTATGTATGTACATATATGTGCGCGCGCGCGTTTGTGTGTGTGTATATATATATATATAATTATTATTATTTGAGGGAATAAAATCCAAACTTACAAGGAAAAAGAATTCAATTTAGAAATACTAAATCAAATTTCACACAATATAATATATATATAAAATATTAGATAAAAACCACCTTTTATCAATTCAAAATGAATAATTAAATTACACCATCTAGAAAATTACATATAATAGAAAAGTTAAAATTAAAATAACAATTAAAAAGTAAAGATTAAGTAAATTACAAAAATAATATAATGTATATAATAGGTATTATATTATATACACTATGTTATTTTTGTAATTTACTTAATCTTTACTTTTTAATTGTTATTTTAACTTTTCTATTATGTATAATTTTCTAGATGGTGTAATGTAATTATTCATTTTGAATTGATAAAAGGTGTTTGTTTTCTAATATTTTATATATATATATATATATATATATATATATATATATATATATATAGACACAAAATTATATGAACATGCATACATAAATATGCATGTATATTTGCGCGTACGCGTCTGTGTGAGTGGGTGGAGTTATGAAATTTGAACACATAGTATAGCACACAATCAGATAAGATATTAAAGATATTGTAATGAAAGTCACATTCAAACGCTGATTGAATCGAACCCAGTTAATATTTCGGTCAAGTAACTCTGGGTAATTTCACAAGGGTTTTTGTGATTTGTATATTATTGTAATTATATATGCTCACACACACACACACACACACACACACACATACACACACACACGCTCACACACACACACACACGCGCGCGCGCGCGCACACACACGCACACACACACACATTACATTGCAGCCTCAGTCATTGTTAGTGACAACTGAATTTTTCCTTCTAGGTTATATATCATGCCTAACCACCTTCGTTATTGTGTGAGTGTGTGTGGTGGGCGCGCGTATGAAGAGAAAGAAGGATCAAAATGGAGAAAAAGATTTGTTGCATTTGCTTTAAATTATTAACTATTTTGTGAATATTTACACTACAATATTGTGGAATTATGTTATATATATTTTCCCGTCTTTCTCGATTTTTAACTCCAGGTGAATCCTGATCAATCAGATTTCTGGTGAGATACGTTTTACCCGTGACCATCCCGACATTTTAAAGCTGTTTTCAGGACTGCATTAACTAATGTATCTTGTCCTTACGAAAGATAGCAGGGTGTCTTGAGGGTGATTTGGCTGCTGTTTCCTGTACTTCGACCAGCTATGTAGAAACCCGTTGCCTCGTAGGGCTGTAGTATGTTATTATGTACACACTCGCACACAAGCACACACACTTCACAAACACACACACCTCACACGCATACCTCACACACACACACCTCACACACACCTCACACACACACCTCACAAAGACACACCTCATACACACACCTCACACATACACACCTCACACACGCACACACCTCTCACACACACATTTGTATAAATATATAATATATATGTGAGTGTGCTTGTGTGTGCCCGTGTCTATGTGTGTGTGTGCATGTGTGACCCGGGGATAGACAGCATGCTTAACACCAAACAGCTTCTATTGCTGGAAAGGGTAGCTAAATTTCCTGGGGCCAAATCGTACAATATTTGCAATCGAGCGACATATTGGTTCCAGATACATTAAGAGATAGCCACGGTTGGAACGATTGTTACCATATTTCTCTCCGACCAAAGCTGAAATATAGTCAAAGGACGTCGAGTATAATAACAACAAAAACAAAAGCGACAACAACCACAACAGCAACCACAACAACGATGATGACTATAACAATACGGCTTCAGTACAATGTAATTGAATATTAATACTAATTAATCTGATGACAGAAGACACAGGAACCGGGAAATTAGTTAATTACAAGGATTGTTTAGAAATAATTAGCATTGTTATTAAACATGAAGGCTGTCATTGCAGCTATTGTGGCTTTCATCTATCAGCCAACAACTGCTTGAAGTAGGAAGTTATTAGAACCACGAACAGCTGTGCTCCACCTCGCGCTCTGCTACAGAGTATTGTTTTACACGCATATACAATTATATTGTTATATACGATATTTCCACTAGATTCGTTTCAAATTTTAGCATGAGGCCATCAACTTCGAGAGAGAGAGAGGGGCTAAGTCGATTACATCAGCCCCAGTGTTCAACTGGTACTTATTTTATAGATCCTGACAGGGAAGAAAGGCAAAATCGACTTCGGGGGAATTTGAACTCAGAACGTAGCGGCAAGCGAAATACCTATTTCTTTACTGTCCACAAGGAGCCAAACACGGAGACGACAAACAAGGACAGACAAACGGATTAAGTCGATTATATCGACCCCGGGGCATAATTGGTACTTATTTAATCGACCTCGAGAGGATGAAAGGCAAATTCGACCTCGGCGGAATTTGAACTCAGAACGTAACGGCAGACGAAATACGGCGACTCATTTCGCCCGGCATGCTAACGTTTTTTGCCAGCTCGCCGCCTTACTGGTTTTATATATTAAGAGAAAGAAGTAGTCAGGATTTAGATTTTAAAAAAAGATTCTTTATGTAGCCCTTTCTACCTTTCAGGGATGCATCACGTCTGACTGGATCTTTGAGAGGAACAAAAGTTGAAAATAAACACCTTGTATATCACTTTCTCCTCCCTTTAACTTTAAATCAAAAGTAACTGGTGATTTTTCAGGATAAAAGTTGTTTTAAAAAATGCTTCTACTCATGCAAAATTCGAAAAGTTTCCAGAATTGCCGATATGGCCAGGGAGAAAAGGTTTTCAATTTAGTTGTATTTAGCATAATTTCACTTACTTATGCTTAGATTCTATTAAATTTTCATTAAATTTAAGCCCTTATTTTTTCTGTAAATCCTATCCTGACATAAAATGAGTCAACGTCAAAGAAAAAAAAAAAGAGAGAGCCGCCGACAGTTCCAATTAAATAATTCCAGGCGTTAGCTTAAATATAAATATATATATATATATATTATATAATATAATATATAGATATATATATATATATATATATATATTAGTCAATTTAGGGTAGCAAAAAAATTCAATAGAAATTTATCGCAACCAGCGGCCTGGTGAAAAAGAGAAAATAGTCATCGACTAAATATATAAATATAACGATTTAGGATGACCCTAACAGGTCACTCGTCCACCAGAAAGAGCAGCCATAACTCACCACCGCCAAGTATTATTAATTCAGAAATTAGGAGAAAATTTAAAATTTAAAATTTAAAAACATTTACCCTAATTCATCTTTTAGGACGTGCAACAAACGTTTCTGTGTCATTAATGATTAAATTAGCTTAATTAATTAAATTAAGCCAATCTACCATAGGTTACACTTCATCAGTAAAGACCCTGGTGAGAGACAAATATACACGAGGCGTCTGTATCGAGCCTACGGGAATCTGACTTAAAATTTTCAAGACTGACGTATTCGCGCCAAACTTATCAACAGTAAATATATACTGTACTAGCCGATTCAATCTCAGAATTATTCAGAAAATTATCAATTAGGGTAATGTTTTTAAATTTTCTCCTAATTCTGAATTAATAATACTTGGCGGTGTGAGTTATGGCTGCTCTTTCTGGTGGACGAGTGACCTGTTAGGGTCACTCCTAAATCGTTATATATATAATATATATATATAATATATATATATAGATATATATAATATACATACATGCATTAGTACCGTGAAAGATGTATGTACGTGAACATGAAACTGGCAAACGATTTCGTGAATACCTTACCGAGCAACGCTGGGTAGTAAGTCTAGCACACACACACACACACATATATATATACTCTTACTATTTTACTCTTTTACTTGTTTCAGTCATTTGACTGCGGCCATGCTGGAGCACCGCCTTTAATCGAGCAACTCGGCCCCGGGACTTATTCTTTGTAAGCCCAGTACTTATTCTATCGGTCTCTTTTGCCGAACCGCTATGTGACGAGGACATAAACACACCAGCATTGGTTGTCAAGCAATGCTAGGGGGACAAATATAGACACACAAACATACACGCACACACATATATATATATATATACATATATACGACAGGCTTCTTTCAGTTTCCGTCTACCAAATCCACTCACAAGGCTTTGGTCGGCCCGAGGCTATAGTAGAAGACACTTGCCCAAGGTGCCACGCAGTGGGACTGAACCCGGAACCATGTGGTTGGTAAGCAAGCTATTTACCACACAGCCACTCCTACGCCTATATATATATATATATATATATATATATATATATATATATATATATATATACTAACAAAATAATAAATAAAACATATGCATATATACATACGTATATGTACGTACCTATATCTCTTTGTATATATACATGCATATATGGGTACAGGACACAAAAAAAAACGTCGAACACAATGGGAAACGAAAACATAAACACAAAACTAAGGAAATGGTCATTTTTCTTAAACAACGAAAAAAAAGAGTACAAGACACACAACACAAAGGAAATTCCTCTTCTGCAGCCGCCTCTGTTTCAGCTACTCCGCGTATATATACATACATGCATACATACATACATACATACATACATACATACATACATACATACATACATACATACATACACGCGCATATATGTACGTATGTATATGTGGATATGTATACGTTGCATATATATGCGGATGTAGGAACGTATGTGTGTGTGTATTGCTTGTAAGTTTGTGCGGGTGTACAAATGTACACGCTTTAACGCTTCTGCAAATCCACTTAATATTTGATATGGAAATAATAATGGCCATCATTGATTCTAATAATTATCACAGTTAAGGCAGTCAACTGGAAAAATCGGTCGATCATTAAATGATGTACTTTACCCTATTCAGTTGCGTAACTTTTTAAGTTCTTGCTTCGAAGTCCACTTAGATTAACATTGCCTTTCATCCTTTTGGGGGTCAAGAAAAATAACGTAGCAGAAAAATACTGAATTGTCTTTGGCTCGACCCATCAGGAATTTGTTCTGAAATGATTTGCAGGATCAGCTGAGCACGGAACAATATGTCTAGTTGTACATAGTTACGGCTCTTCCGATTTAGTGTTCAAATCTCGCCGAAGACATCTTTGCTTTTCATCCCTCCCAGATCGATAAAAGTAAAATACCAACCTAAAACTGCAATCCATATAACCTGCTAACATCCACCCCTTATGCATTTCAACCCTTAGGCCTATGTATGAACTCATTATTATGGTTATTGAAGGTGGTGAGCTGGCAGAACCGTGAGCATGCAGGGCGAAATGCTTAGCGTTATTTCGTCTCCCGCTACGTTCTGAGTTTAAATTCCGCCGAGGTCGACTTTGCCTTTCATCCTTTCGGGGTCGATTGAATAAGTACCAGTTACGCACTGGGGTCGATATAAACGACTTAATCCGTTTGTCTGTCCTTGTTTGTCCCCTCTGTGTTTAGCCCCTTCTGGGTAGTAAAGAAATAGGTATTTCATCTGCCGTTACGTTCTGAGTTCAAATTCCTCCGAGGTCGACATTGCCTTTCATCTTTTCGGGGTTGATAAATTAAATACCAGTTGATTACTGGGGTCGATATAATCGAGTTTCCCCTTCCCCCCAAATTTCAGACCTTGTGCCTGCAATAGAAAGGATTTTTATGATTATTGTAAAGGCAGCGATCTCGCAGAACCTGTAGCAGATCGGACGGAACGCTTCCCAACATTTCTTCCGGCTTCATATTCCTAGTTTAAATTCCTCCGAGATCTACCTTGCCTTCCATCCAATTCGGCTAAAATAAGCACAAGTTCAGCAATGACGTCGATGCAGTTGACTGGCCACCACCCACGAAAATTTCATTGGAGAGTATTTCTGTTAGGGCGGCAAACTGGCAAAATAGGTAGCATGGACAAAAATTCTGATCAGTATTATATCGGTCTTTGCTACATTCTGAGTTCAAATTCGGCCGAAATTGACTTAGCCTTTCTTACTTTCGGAGTCCATGAAATATTTACCAGCGGAGTACCGAGATCGATGTAATCGAATCACGTACTCTCCTCAAAATAGTCAACCTGGTACTTAATTTAAGAGCCATTGAAGGGCAACGGGTCAGCAGAATCGTTAGGACGTCGGAAAAATACTATGCAGCATTTCTATACATTTTTGTTTCAAATCTTGTTGAGGTTTACTTTACACTTCATCTTTTCGGAGTGAATAATGTAAAGTACCGACCACCAAGTCCTGGTTTCAATGAGATCAAATAAATGTTCAGTATTTTTACGAGTTTACATTCTGAGTTCAACTCCCGCCGAGGTCGGCTTTGCTTTTCATACTTTCAGGGTTGATAAAATAGGTATCAGTTGAGTACTGTAGTCGATATAATTGACTTCCCTCTCACCCACAATTGTTAGCCGTGTGTCAAAATTTGAAAGCATTATTATGCTATTGTAGTTGAAGAATTTATTGGACAGGAGACATAATACTTTATGGCATTTAATTATGTATCATTATCCTCTAAGTTCAAATCGCACCATCTTTTGTTCATTTGGAGATTGGTGAATTAAAACACCTTAAATCCTGATATTCGTTAAAAACATGTATTAACTATAAACGTATATCCCTTCATGATTTGAGCTCAAATCCCGCTGTCCTTTTCGTGGGATCAATAAAATATATATCTGTTAAGCACAGAGTCCTATATAATCAGAGCCCCTAAATCTGAGGCTTTGTGCATCAGTTTGGAATCAGTAGATTTATTTGAATCGGAACACCAAAAGACAGAAGGCTTTGTGGTATTTAACTGCATCCCTTCACGTTCTGATGAAAATGCGAAGCCCAGCAGTTCATGTGTTGCACTTACGATCGCAAGATCGCGGTATCGATTTCCGGACCGGGCTTTGCATTGTGTTCTTGAGCAAGACACCTCATCTCACGTTGCTCCAGTTCATTCAGCTGTAAATGAGTACTCCTTCGACAGAGTGGCGTCCCGTTCAAGGGGACGGTTGTAACGGTTATGGGGTAATGAAATTGGGTAACCGGATTTACGAGTCCTAAGACTCAGGACAGTGTTTGTATTTTATTTTCATTTTTTGCTTTCACTTCCAGATTTACTGGATCGATAAAATAAAGTATCCATCATGTATTTGGGTCATTTTAATCGATTTCTTTGCACTCAAAATATTTGGACTTTAACGAAGAACCGAAAAGTGAGAGGAATGATGTAAATACGTATGACCTTCAGCAGAATTTATCTTACTTAAACACGAAGAAAGGGGATTGTTATGACAACAGAAAATGATAAAACGAAAATAAAAAGTAAACTTTTGCAAAACATAGCTTGACTATTGGCCAAGAGTGTAAGAAATATTAGTTTAAACATATTTACCAATCAAACAAATTATTTGGCAGGAAAATAAGTTAATCTTCTGCGATGTCTGTGAGGGACTTCTGTCAAAGTATTATTTATTATAAAAACGGGAGGAAGAGATTGGAGTAGAGGTGATACGACAGCCTGGAAGCTCATTCTTCCGCTTTCTTCATATTATTATTGTTGTTATTATTACTACTATTATTATTATTATTATTATTATTATTATTATTATTATTATTATTATTATTATTATTTATGACTAACATTAGTTTAAAATTTTGGTACAAGGCCAGCAATTTTATGGGAGGACTAAGTAGATTACATCGAACCCCCCCCCCCGACCCCCAGCGACGGGATCAACTGGTACTTATTTTATCGATCCTGTAAGGACGAAAGGCAAAGTCGAACTCGGTGGGTTTTGAATTCAGAACGTAAAGCCGGACGAAATGCCGCTAAGCACTCGGCCAGGTACAATGACGATTCTGCCAACCCATTGCCTTATCTGCTACTAACATTAAGTTTAGTCGAGAAAAGAATCTTTGTAAGGGTAGATATTATATCTCAAAGGAATTAGCTGTGTAAATGAACTGGCTTCAAGTAAAACTCGAACACTTCAACGCCGGCTTCAATTATACTTTGGCTTGATCAAAATATGTTATTGCGACACTCAGAGAAATAGCGAGGGGTAATTGTTTTGATGTTTCGTACAGTAGCCCTCTTCAGCAGAGTTTGTTGAATGCAAAGGGACAATGAGACAAAAAAAACATACTGAGAAAAGAAAAGAAAACATAAAAATTGCAACTGTATATATATAAATATATATATATACAGGATGCGTAAAATATTTGAGCACAGATTTATCTTTCTAATAAAAACAGATATATAATAACAGATAACTTTAATACAATAACAGATAACTTCTCAAAAAATGCTATGAAGATAAAAATAAACGTTCTTTTCTATAATGTTATTCAATAAATCTTCTGCTTCAACAACTGCTTCTATACGAAATCTAAATCATCTACATGCTCGAATCAAGTGCTCCTGGTTCATTTTGGACTTAACTCTGACTATGGCAGCTTTCAAAGAATCTTTGGTGTTCGTTAACCTCTCTCTCAACAACGCTCCACATGTAATAGTTGAGATCTAGAGAATTAGGAGGCCAAATGTTAGGGGTTATATGATCAAGAACATTTTCAGCCATCCATTCCTCTGATATTAGTGCCATTTGTGATATTTGTGACCCACATATAACCTTCCATTGTATACACCGTCTATCCAGGGCTTAACAATTATTTCCTCAATGTAGACGGCAGAGTTAACTCTAAGGCCTTGTGGAAAGAAGTAAGGAGGCATCACATGTCTTTCATTGCTGACAAGTCCTAAAACCATGACACATAACCTACACATAACCATCTGTCATTTCTTCTGTTAACTTTTTGATCTTGGTCGAAACTTTTCTCGTTTCAGAAAAACCAACTCAAATCTTCTGCTGGATTTTTCCGTTTGCTTAAGAGCCTTTTAGATCTGATGTAGTGAGTTTCTTTTGCTTTTTCTGACAAATTGACCTTTCCTCATCATATAAGTCTTCTATCTGATGTCTTCGCGGACAACATTTCTGACTGCTCCTTTTGACATAAGGAGATTTTTTGAAATTGATCTCATAGATTTCTTGGGATTATAATCAATGGCCTGTTGCACTTGCTAGATAAATTCAGGTGTTATGATGATTTTCACTGCGTTTAGAATGCTTTTTACGCTTTGATACAGGTGACACATTTCCATCTTCAGCCTCTGACAACTTTTAAAAATCGAGGTATTTCTAAACCGCTATGCTCGGCCTTTATAACCACAATAACAGCATGCCTCTTCATTTCTTGAGTAAGCTGAGGGTCTGCCATAATTATTTTCTGAAACAAAGATTATACAAAATTAGCAAAAATGCAGCAATGATCGAAAAAATGTACGTCCACAATTATCTTACGTACACTTAGCGGGTCGGCAAAAGTGAACAATAGTATAAGTA
>NC_043012.1:5131516-5141516 GCF_006345805.1 Octopus sinensis
ATATAAATATATATATATACACATACATATCTATATATATACATATATACACACACACACATATATATATATATATATATATATATACATATATATATATATATCGTTCTCAGTCGAAAGACGCCTGTTGTTATTTCTTGTTTATATTCGTAATTGTGTGCCACGTTCTCCATTTTTGTTTGTTTGTTTTTTTGCCTTTGTTGCTGTACACATTCGCTAGCTTTCTTACAAAGGTGTCTAATGCTCTTAGCTTAGACTTTGTTGGGGGGGGGCAACTCAATCGAACCATCTCAAGTGTAACTTACCGAAATGGTCGTGACTTCTGGAACTTGACTGAACAAAGAAAGCCACGAATGCCCCGTCTTTTTTTTCCTGTCCTTTTAATGGATGTTTCTCTTGTCCGCCTTTATATCGTCTATCTGTCCGAATGTTTTAATGTCCTGTATTGCGTTTTTGTTCCATTTCTATATGATATATACATGCATATACATATACACACACACACACACATATATATATATATATATATATATATATATATATATATATATATATATATATATATATATAGCGGCGTACGTACACCTTGTGCTCACCTTATAGAAGGTATGTATCTAAATTTTGTACGACTCTTGCTTTATCTCTTATTCCCTCTCAGTTTTTTCTTTTTTCTCGCTCCCCTTCTCTCCCATTTCTTGGCCCTCTCTTTAACTCCCACTATTTCCTACTCGTTTATGTCCCCTGTACCTTTCTCTTTGTCTCTAATTTTTTTCTAATCCTTCAATACCACAGAGAAAGATAGACAAACAGTTATAATATGTGATACACACAAGGCGGAGAGCTGGCAGAAACGTTAGCACGCCGGGCAAAACGCGTAGCTGTATTTCGTCTGCCGTTACGTTCTGAGTTCAAATTCCGCCGAGGTCGACTTTGCCTTTCATGTTTTCGAGATTGATAAATTAAGTACCAGTTACGCTCTGGGGTCGATATAATCGACTTAATCCGTTTTTCTGTCCTTGTTTGTCCTCTTAGTGTTTAGCCCCTTATGGGTAGTAAAGAAATAGGCATTTCGTCTGCCGTTACGTTCTGAGTTCAAATTCCGCCGAGGTCGACTTTGCCATTCATCCTTTCGAGATTGATCAATTAAGTACCAGTTACGCACTGTGGTCGATATAATCGACTTAATCCGTTTGTCTGTCCTTGTTTGTCCCCCCATGGGTAGCCCCTTGTGGGCAGTAAAGAAATAAGAGAGGGAGTTGTTTGCGTGTGTGTGTGTGTGCGTACATACAACCACATAAATAGACCATTGAATAAACAGATAGACAACACATTAATTAGTGTGTTTTGAGACTGTAATATGCTTTGTAGTGAATCATCAAATCTTTTTAAATGAAGCTGAATTTACTGCCCTCACTCGGATGCATCTCCATAAAAGAAAATTAAAAGTATCCTTGTGAACAGTTTTAATTGTTATTGGAGCCTTATCAGGAACTGACAAGTATGGTTGATCTATCTACAAATACCCACGAATATACTCTATCTATAGCTACTAGATTTAAGGACCTCATTAGATTATAGAAACGCATTTGCATAAAGAACTCATTTGGTGGATGTCACTACGATTAGTCAATTAATGACGCGTTAAACTGTATGTGTTTGGACGCTGTAATGTACATCAGAGAAAAACTAATTTTTCTGCCGACGCTATAAACACAGCGTCGGGAAAATGCCTTTTGAAGTGACACATTGGTTGGAGTATATTGCCGTCACATCAATATTTTCTATCGCTAATACGATATATTACTTTCTCAGAACAATTTTCACAGACATGCGCGCACACGTAATCTACCATTGATATACATACGCACACAAAATATTTCCCTCTTAAGTGGACAGCATTAGTAGGGATGACACAAAAGAAAAGAATATGTATTCCTGTTTGTATGTGTCTGCATATGTACATATGTGTGTGCGTGTGTGTGTGTGTGTGTGTGTGCATATATACACACACATACATACATACATACATACATACATACATACACATTCATATTCAGATAAAAATATATGAATATATATATATATATTCATATGAAGATAAATAACTACATGTATGTATATATGTATACATAGATAGATCGATAGATAAATATGTGTTTGTATATATACATATAAATGTATATCAAAGTTTAGATGTTATATATTTATTTATATGTGTGTGTGCATGCGTTTATGCGTGTAAGATTATGCGCATATGCACGCGTACGTGTGTGTGTATGTGCGCCCATGTGTATGCGCGAGTGTGTGTTTGTACAGCTAAGACCATATATACATATGTGATTGAATACATCTAATAGAAGACGATGCTTCTTTTTTCACCTTTAATGACATCATACGATATATCCAATAAACATTGACCGTCTTGACACCGGACCCTGACCGTGACTCGGCACCGCTAGCTTAGCCACTGCTCATTTTGTCTACCTGGCTTCCTGCTCATAGCTCCTGACTCTTGCCCCATAAACACCAAGAGTCTTTCTCTGAATCTGCCGTCTCTCCCACTCTACGTATACTTACCTTTCTCCCCTTTCCTCTTATTCTAATGATTGTAAGAACTCTCCGAACTGAACTGACTGAACAGAAAATTCTCAACTGCCAAAGTCGACTTGGATTAGCCATGCTTGCCATCGTTTCTGTCTGCAATCCTTAGAAAAGCACAACTACTTGGGGCTCTTGCATTCTATGGCCTGAAGGGCGCAAAGTTCGCACACGTGCACCTACGCACACGCGCACACACGCATACACGAACATACTCACTTGCACAAACACATGCTCCCCTACTCAAATGCTCATCTATATATATATTTAGATATATGTGCATGTAAATATGCGTAGCTTTTGCTCCCCCAACCTCTCTCTCTCTTTATGTATGTATATATATATATATACATATATACATATACATATTCATATATATATATATATATATATATATATATATATATGAATATGTATATGTATATATGTATATATATATGTATATGTATATATGTATATATATATATACATACATATATACATATATAAAGTATATATATTATATATATATATATATATATATATATATTATATATATATGTATATATACATTCAATATATATATAATATGTGTGTGCTTTTGTGTCTGTGTTTGTCCCCCCACCATTATTGTCAACCGATGCTGGTATGTTTACGTCCCCGTAACCTAGCGGTTAACAAAATAGGCCGATAGATTAAGTACTAGGCTTACAAAGAATAAGGTCCTGGAGCCCATTTGTTCGACTAAAGGCGGTGCTCCAGAAAGGCCTCACTCAAATGACTGAAACAAGCAATGAAGAAACGAGTTAAAGAATGTATATATATATAATATATAATATATTATATATATATATATATATATATACCCCATCCTTAAATATAACAATACACATCGGGACTTTTTTCTGCTCTTTGATTATTATTTTCGAAATTGCAATATTCCATGTATATCAAATAAGTTATCGCTAACATACATTTTGTTTTGAATGTAAACGGCAATGTACATTCTTGTACGTTTACTGAGAAAGCCTTCTATCACTGCTTCAGCAATAACAGAGAAGAAAATTTAGGCTTCGCTGATGAAGTCAGAATAAGACACAAACAAATTAGGAGCTATGTTTCGTCTTCTGTACTTGCTAGAAAAAATTTTTTTAATTATTTTTGTCCTTTATTAATATATCAATAGGCGTAGGAGTGGCTGTGTGGTAAGTAACTTGCTTACCAATCACATGGTTCCCGGTTCAGTCCCACTGCGTGGCACCTTCGGCAAGTGTCTTCTACTTTCGCCTCGGGCCGACCAAAGCCTTGTGAGTGGATTTGGTAGACGGAAACTGAAAGAAGCCCGTCGTATATATAAATATATATATATATGTATGTGTGTGTATAAGTTTGTGTATCTGTGTTTGTCCCCACCACCACCACCAGCATCGCTTGACAACCGTTGCTGGTGTGTTTACGTCACCGTCACTTAGCGGTTCGGCAAAAGGGACCGATAGAATAAGTACTGGGCTTACAAAGAATAAGTCCCTGGGTCGATTTGCTCGACTAAAGGCGGTGCTCCAGCATGGCCACAGTCAAATGACTGAAACAAGTAAAAGAGTAAAAGAGTATAGAGATATTATTATCTTACCCTTTTACTGTGAAATTATATTTCATGATTATTCCTTTAAAGATGTTATCTACCGAAAGCAAAATTGGGATTCTCTGCATGTCATGTTTCTTCGGTAATCTTGACTTATCTCAATTCAAAATAGTTTCAAACATGACATTTCTCAGCTAAAGAGGGATTGGTGTATAAAACTGATTTACTTCCGCAGTTAAATTATTCATCCACGAACAACCCTAGTTTTTTGTGCTGACTAATGCACAATCTTGTAGATTTAGTTAATTTAATTTAATTTAATTTAATTTTTTTGGCTCAAAAAGCAAAAGCAAGACCATGTAGGGGGACATGGAGTTATTTACAGGGAGGGTGTTCATACAAAGAGTTCAGGCCATTTCTGGTCAAGAGAGACTTTGAACCGAGTGGTCGTCGGCATCTTCACCATCTCGTCCGGCAGCTTATTCCACGGATCCGCAACCCAGACGGAGAACGCCCCTCTGCTTCGATTGAGATGAAATCGTCGTAGATAGAGCTTTTCGGAGTGACCCCGCAGCCCACGCTCCGGAGCAGGAGTGAAGAACAGCTCTTTCGAGAGGTTACACTTTCCGCTTATGATGTTGTGAGCGAGAATGAGATCACCACGGCGTCGTCGTCTTTCGAGAGAATACAGGTCGAGCGTCATCAGCCTTTCTTCATAAGACAGTTAGAGAGTCTTTGACTGAAAAGCGCAGTGAATGCTGAGATAAGCTGAGATTAGGACCAAATCCACTTTTAAGAAAGTATTTCCCGACAGTAACTACTGTGGAAGGTAGCCTTCGCTGATGAACTTGAAATAAGTCTAAAACATGACTGAAATTATCTCCTCTTTGTATAACTTGTATGAAAAATGAAAATTATGCTAGGGATTGTATAACATTGTTGTCTTCCAGCGGCGAGCTGGCAGAACCGTCAGCACGCCGGGAGAAATGCTTAGCGGTACCGCGCGTCGCTACGTTCTGAGTTCAAATTCCGGCGTGGTCGACTTTGCCTTTCATCCTTTCGGGGTCGATTAAATAAGTACCAGTTATGCACAGGGGTCGATATAATCGACTTAATCCGTTTGTCTGTCCTTATTTGTCCTCTCTGTGTTTAGCTCCTTGTGGGTAGTAAAGAAATAGGTATTTCGCCCGTCGCTACGTTCTGAGTTCAAATTCCACCGAGATCAACTTTGCTTTTCATTCTTTCGAAGTCGATAAATTAAGCACCAGTTGCGTATTGGGTTCAGACTAATCGACTGGCCTCCTCCCCAAAATCTTCGGGCCTTGTGCCTAGAGCAGAAGAAAATATTGCTTTCTTCTCGCTTCGTATGTATTTCCAGTTAAATTTCCAATTTCCCTTATATAGAAGTAGCAGTATCGCCCGGCGTTGCTCGGGTTTGTAAGGGAAATAACTATATAAGCATTTTTAGAGAGTTACTTCCCTTATATAATAGCAAAAATACATTAAAAATGGGAAAAAATGATGGTAATTATTTTTTTTAATCGTAGACTCATCGTAGACGCACGCTAATACCCAGAAGTGCTCGATATGAATCACGACTATAAGATACCCGCTTTTGGTTAAACTGCACCGCAAAATGTGGGAGTAGTTAGAAATCTAAATCGTAGGAGACAGACACACAACTTCTCTTTTATATATAAAGATATGTTTGGAGTCATTTATTATTTTACACAACAGATGTACAAATTACTACCAAAGAATTTTGCGCCGGGATATGAAGGTAATGATCTATAATTTACAGATGAGCTTATAATAATACCGAGACATATCCAGACTTGTCTCCTGTTAAGTATGCATGCCAGAAAATTAAAAATACAATTTTACTACCGGCTGCTTTCGCTTTCTTTTCATCATAGATTTGTTCCTGGTTTTGAAGTTGTTTATGTTCATACATTAAACGCATTTAATTGGTTCACACTAGCATGGCTAGATCACGTGATAATGTGCGGTATTGTTCGTTGTGCTTACTCTCTTTTAGCACGAAAATCAACGGTCACAGCATGGAAGAAGAAGAGTGTTTACTGTTAAGCCAGGAGAGATATCTTTTGATCATCACGAATCTGTCTGAAGCACAACCGTTAGGTAAGATTATGTTGAGTTTGTTGCCGCCTTTTTTTTATGCAGTTGTGTGCGTGTGTTTTTTTTTATTCTTTTTGTAGGTGAGAAAAATCAATGAAAAGATCAAGTAGAATGATAACGAGGACAATTGTTACTACTACTACTACTACTACTACTACTACTACTACTACTACTGCTGCGACTGCTACTACTGCTGCTGCTGCTGCGACTGCTACTGCTATTCCTACTGCTGCTGCCGCTGTTGGTGTTTCTGATGCAACAGGTATTTATATATTATTACTTATTGTTGGCGATGTAAAGCGAGTGTGACAATCTTCTTCGGCAGCAGCAACAACAACAACAACAGAAGCATCTGCATGATGATGATGATGATGATGATGATGATGATGATGATGGAAAAAGAAGGAGATGGAGGAAGAGAGTCAGGAGAAATTGAAGGTTTAGAAGAAGACAACGATGGCGGTGAGGATGTGACACGTGCTGGGAAGATGATTTTGTTAAAGGTACCGATGGTGCTTCGTTGTTGGTGGTGGTGATGGTGGCCATGGTGGAGGTTATAGTGGTGTTTGTGGTGAGGTGGTGGTGCAGTTGGTGGGGATGGTGGTGGTCGCGAGAGCGTTAATGGCGATGGTGATGCTAGTGGTGGTGGTGGTGGTGTGGTGATGATAATAATGTTGATGGCGGTGGTGGCACTGGTGATAGTAGCAGCTGTAGTAGCGGCGGTCATGGTGGCGGTGTTCGTGGCAGTGGAGATGACGGCGTTAGTTTTTGAGCGGTAGCAGTGGTGGTGGTGGTGGTAGTGGTGGTGGTAGTAGTAGTAGTAGTAGTAGTAGTAGTTAGTAGTAGTAGCGGTCCTGATAGTGGTGGCGGTGGAGGTGGTAGTAGCAACTTTGGTCTTGGTGGTGGAAGTAGTGATAGTGGCAGAGGTGCTAGTATTAGCGGTGGCCGTGGTGGTGGTAGTGGTGGCGGCCGTGGTGGTGGTCGCGGAGGCGGTGGTAGCCGTGGTGGTGGTAGTGGTGGTCGTAGTCGTGGTGGTCGTGGTGGTGGTGGTGGTCGTAGTCGTGGTGGATGTGGTGGCAGTGACGGGCTTCGTGGGAGTAGTACGATCCGTGGTGGCAGTGGTGGTGGTGGTGGTGTTATTGTTGTTGCTGGTGGCGGTGGTGGTGATGGTGGTCGTCGTCGTCGTGTTGGTCGCTGAGACGGTGGCAGCCATTGTGGAAGTAGTGGGATCCATGGTGGTGATGGTGTTGTTACTGTTGTTGTTGGTGGTGGTGGGAGTGATGGTGGTTGTTGTTGTTATTGGTGGTGGTGGTGGTAGTGGTGGTCAGGGAGGTGGACGTGGTGGTGGTATTATGATCCGTGGTGGAGGTGGTGGTGGTGGTGGTGATGGTGGTCACGGAGGCGGCGGCGGCCGTGGTGGTGGGAGAGGGGGTAGTATGATCCGTGGTGGCTTTGGTGGCGTTGTTGTTATTGTTGTCGCTGCTGGTGGTGGTGGTGGTGGTGGTGGTTGTGGTTGTGGTGGCGAGTGTGGTGTGAGTCTACCAACCTTGGAATTGGTTGTTCTTGTCTGATTAGTAAAAAGTCGTAAAGTCTTTCATAAGACACTGCCACGGGCAAAGTATCAATACTCACTGATTGCACTGGCAACCATTTCGCTTGATGATCGCATATTCATTTATTTATTTATTTATTTATTTATTTATTTATTTATTTATTTATGTGAGTGTTGATTTCTTTATTTCTTTATTTCTTTATTTCTTTATTTCTTTATTTTTGCTGTCATTGATTGATTGATATGGAGAATATCATCAGTAGGACTGCGGATATTATACAACAGCAAACAACAACAACAACAACAATGATAGCTAAAAGAGCAGTGGTAGCAGCAGCAACAACAATATCAATGAACCCCAACTGCAAGAATAACAATAGAGATGATGACGACTACGAAGACGACGGTAACAGGGTCAAAAGTAAGGGACAACTGCAGAAACAAGAAAAGCAATTACAAAAACAAACAAACAACAGCAACAACGACACGAGCAATAGTAACAACAACAACAACTACAATAGCAACCAGAAAAGCACCAACATTAACGGTTATAAGAATAATAGCTACAACAACAACGCGCAGGTGTGGCTAGGTGGCAAGAAGCTGGCTTTCCAACCACATGGTTCCGAGTTCAGTCCCACTGCGTGGCACCTTGGGCAAGTGTCTTCTACAATAGCCTCGGCCCGGATAAAGCGTTGTGAGTGAATTTGGTAGACGGAAACGGAAAGAAACCCGTCTTACATATATATATAATATATATATATATATATATATATAAACAATTCATAAATAATTAACCTTTAAAGGTATTTTTTAATATGCTGGCCATTGATATAATCTTTTGGGAAAATTTTTTTCGAAAAAATTTTATCCTACATTAGATATATATATATATATATATATATATATATATATATATATATATATATATATATATATATATATATAGTATATATATATATATATATATATATATATATATATATATATATATATATATATATATATATATATATATACATATATATATTCATGTACATGTGTTTGTTTCTCCATTTGTCCCCTCACCGACATCGCTTGACAACCGATGCTAATCTATTTGTGTCTCTAACCTGGTGTTTCGGCAAAAAGAGAACGATAGAATAAGTACTAGGCTTACGAAGAATAAGTCCTGGTGTCGATTTCTTCGGCTGAAAAAAAAACACCCTTTAAGGCGGTGCTCCAGTATGGTCGCAGTCAGATGACTGAAACAAGTAAAAAAAAAATGAAAGAAACAGAACAACGGTAATGGCAGCAACAACGGCTGTTGTAACCAAGGCAGCCACAAGTAGGGATACAACTGCAATAGCAATTACGAGAACAACAAGCGCATTCAGAGAGCGCAAAGCTCCACCAAGGCAACACCAACGTCCTCTCAAATATTAGCCAGAGATGATTTTTAAAATGAAAATACCTGAAATAAACTCAACTGCTCTCACAAACGAGAACACTACAAATGAACCCGGCCTCTCTCAAAAATCAAGATTTTAAAAAATGGAAAAATAATCCAGAATCCTTGTCCTGGACCAGATCGATCCCAAAATCTAATCAGTTTGTACCAGTTCCGAGACCAAACATCCCTGAAAGTTTCATCCGAATCCATCCAGTGGTTCTTGAGATATCTTGTCCAGAGACAAACAAACACGACTGAAAACAATACCTCCATCTTAGCGAAGACGAAGATAACAAGAGCATTCAAAGAGCGCAAACCTCCACCAAGGCAACACCAACGTCCTCTCAACGATTAACTAGAGATGATTTTTAAAATGAGAATATCTGAAATAAACTTGACTGCTCTCACAAACAAGAATACTAAGAATGAACCCGACCGCTCTCAAAAATTAAGTTAAAAAAGACGGGAAAATAATCCAAAATCCTTGTCCGGTACCGGATCGATCCTAAAATCTAATCAGTTTGTGCCAGTCCCGAGGCCAAACATCCCTGAAAGTTTCATCTGAATCCTTCCAGCAGTTCTTGAGATATCTTGTCCACGGACAAACAAACACGACTGAAAACAATGCCTTTGCCTTCGCTAAGGCGGAGGTGATAGCAATATGCAAACCAAGAACAGGAATAACATCACGAGTTAAAGTTTCAACTAGTCTCATTTT
>NC_043012.1:5146516-5154016 GCF_006345805.1 Octopus sinensis
ATAGAAAATAAGAAAACTCGAGATCATTCTAATTGTTTTGCTTGTTATCCTCAGCAAATAATTCGCTTTTGTTTCTTTTTTTGTTTTTGTTATTTTGTTTTTTCTAAGGGCGAAATAAATAAATTAGAATTTATAATGAATACAGATAACCTTAATTTTGTCTTGTTTTTGTATTTGTTCGTTCCATTTCCATTAGCATTTTGCATTTAATGAATTCACGTTACCTCAGTGTTTTTAATCATCAGTTCTTTAAAGGGAACCAGAAACTAATTAGGTCCTACCAGAACGACGGTCACCTAACCATAACACAATTAATTACATATTTCCCATTTGATTCAACTAAGTTATACCAGGTTTTGTTGTTGTTTTTTATTTTGTTTTCCTTGTTTTATTTATTTATTTTTTTTTGTCAGAGGTCCATTTGCCGAATACCTGGGAAATTAGTCTTTGCTTCGTTTCGTTACGTTTTAATTATTTAGAACAGGGTGATCGACTGAGACGATCGACACAGCTAAGGTGCTAAGTCTTTTGATATTCTCTCTTTGGGAAACATTTTTTTTTTACTCAACCCTCTAAATGCTGACGTGTTGGCTTGTTGAATAAGATCGGTTTGTAACCATTTAGCTCTAAATTTCATTTCACTCCTTTGTCCTGTACGAAGCGTCTTATCCACTCACAGACACACTTGCGCGCGCATATATATATATATATATATATATATATATATATATTTGTGTGTGTGTGTGTGTGTAAATATTACGGAGATGCACTTGCATAGCAAGTGACCTGATCCGAGATCGTGTGCTGAAACATAAACAACTGCAGCGTAGAAGGTGTTTATAAGCCATTTAGAAACACAGAAAACCGTTAGATTCACTTCAACATTTGAATTTTATTGTCGAAATATTTTCGTCGCTTAGAGACCGCGACCTGTTCACTGGCAAAATTCGGAGCTGCATTATATATATATATATATATATATATTGTTATATTTCGGAATGGTCATATTGCCAGTTTAGCCAATAAAAACACACGCACTATATATTTGGTGTTATTTTGCTTCAGTGATATTTATTTTTTACATTAATCTTAATCTTATTTCGGCCAAAGTTCTTTCGTCACACTCCTGTGACCGCATCAGTGGTCCTTTGTTTTCTTCTCACTTATTTGTGTCTCTCCTTACTAACCGTCAGAGAGAGAGAGAGAGAGAGAGACAGACAGACAGACAGACAGACAGATAGATAGAGAGAAAATAGAAGGACAAAAAGACAGAAAGAAAGCGAGAGAGAGAGTGACAGAGAGAGAGAGAGAGAGAGAGAGAGAGTCCAATTTGTAGCTATTTGTATGCTATATATATATATACATAATATATATCATCTATCTATATATATATATATATATATATATATATATATATATATATATATATATATATATATATACTTTATTTAAAGCAGCAGAAAATTCAACAAAACCTGTTACTCTGAGTTTCCCGTTGCCGTTCATCGGACATTTATATGTTTACTCTGGTATATATATATATTATATATATATATATATATATATATATAGCAAGTAAATAAATACTCGCGAGGTGAAATCGTTTTCAGCAAGTACACCTTAGATTAAATATATAAACACGAGGCGATCGTTTTTTGGATCATTTTCGGTTTTAGAAGTTGGCATTTTTTATTGCCGGCGAAGAACTGCATCTGCGCAGTACATTTTGAAAAAATTAGGATGTATAAACATGAGGCACGCAGTTGATCGCCTCGTGTTTATATATTTAATCTAAGGTGTACCTGTTGAAAATGATTTCACTTCGAGAGTAAAAGTTATTTACTCGCTAAACTAAAATCAGAAACCAATTGGTCCAGGAAATTAGATGGTAAAATGTTTTTATTTTTTCATTTCGTTCCTGTCGAATTTTATCCCTAATTTTGTGGTTATAGAACCTAGCTGTTCTTTCTAGCGGGTTGAATCCCATGAGTGGATTCCTTATGTATTTAAATGTACACTGTATTTTATATATATATATATATAATATATATATATATATATATAATATATATATATATATACACAGTCATCTCTCAACTGTCGTGAGTGTTACGTTCCAAATATCCACCCCCGCGATAGATAAAAATCCGCGAAGTAGAAACAGTATTGCGATGGATATTTTATTATTATTATCATAATTTTTATTTATTTATTTTATTTTAAATGCAAAACATCACCACGGAGGAATCGACGGGAGCTTAAATAATAAACCGCGATAGAGGAACCATGATATGGCGTGAGATTACTGTGTGTGTGTATATATATATAGGCATCGACAAAAACTCATTCCCACTCATAACGCCAGTATGTCCCGAAAATACACTTTTCCCAAATAAAGCGCACTTCGTATTCAAGGCTCCGACGAAGTTATAGGATATTGTCCACCTTCTCAACTATAAGTCCATCTTATCTTACTGCAGAGACAGCTTTAATCTAATGAAGTTCAGGCGTCACCTTTTTGCTCTTATTACCACTCAATACTCATCTAATATTGTGTTCTGAAGCATACACATACTGAGTTCTACATCAAGTTATTAGTCTCACTATGTCTAAGCGAAATATTAATATTTATATATATATACATATATATCTGAGAGAAATATTAATACTAACACACATAAATATATATATATATATATATATATATATATATATATATATATATATATATATATATTATAAAATCACTAACAGACACGATATCTGCTTGGTTTTAATGACTTTATAGTCAACCCATGGCTACAACATATCTTTGATTCCTGGAAGTTCTCAAAAGCCAATATTAGCTATAATCTCATTTAGATAAGTGACTAGAAACATTATAATCGTTTCATCTCTTTGCTTCTCACTTGCCAATTAAAGCCACTCCTAATTTCCTTATAAATTTGAACGTTATTTTTCAAAATGCCGTTTATTAAACAATGTTGCTTGGATTCGACACGATCGATGTACTGTCTCACCGCCTTAATATCTTACCTGGTTAAAGTTTTATCTGAAGACTCGGGAAAAATGAAAAAGTCTGTGCCACGCAGTGGGACTGAAACCGCAACCTTATGGTTGGGAAGCAAGTTTCTTACCACACAGCCAGGCACATTTTTTTTATCTAAGACCACAATGCACAATATGTAGTCTGTAATATGTAGCTTCAAGATTGCCTTTGAGCTATTTCTAGCAGATTCCATGGTTGGTTAGAAGCCCCCTCGTTGGCTTAAGTGATTCTACTTTTGATGACCTTGCTCAAATTTCTCAATGTGTATCTTTTTTTCCTTGCTTCATCCGGCCGTGGCCATTATTACCGCTTGAAAGGATAATATAATGAAGCAAAATTTTATACACGTAATCAGTTTTGTTTTTATAAAAAACAAAAACATTTCATGAATATTAATGAGTTAATCAATTTAAATTTGAGATATCCCCATTGAATTTATCAACGTCATAATTGTAATTATCTTAATTTCTAATTCTAAAATTCTAATTTATTTCAAATATTGTTTCTTCTCCAGGATGTCATGTCATTTTGTTGGTATTTTTGATTTAATTGGGGGTACAGAATAGAAAAAAAAATAATAATAGATAATAAATAGAAAAATAATGAATAAATGAAAATTAAAATTAAAAATAAATAGACAATGCAAAAATAGAGTAAATTATGAGATACAAAGCAAATACATTTGATATCACATCAGGTTTTATTCTCAGTTTTGACATGGAAATATTAAAACAATCAAAAATATTTTTACTGATATTTACAACATCCTTGAATTAGTAAAGATTCTGTTGAAAGCCTTTTAAATAATTCATAGAACTGACTTGATTTAGGATATGCGGAATCTAACTGTCTGGCATCTCTTAGGAATTATCACTTCATATCGACAATGAGTTGACTTCAGCAAATTTCTATTTCCTCTTTGCCATTTTCGTTTCTTTTTCTTTTCTTTCTTTTTTTGTTTTTTTTAATGTTAGTTTGTTTAACTCGGTTTTCATTAGGCTGAGATTGGTCGCTTCAATTAGGTTTAGTTTGATATGGAGTGGAATGGTTCGGTACTTTGCTGTTTTATATTTTTTAAGTTGTTCGTTTGTTTTGTTTGGTTTTTTTTTTGTATTTCAATATGCCCCCCACCCCTCCATTTTATATTTAATCCTTAATGACTGCCGATATTTTATTCATGCCATGATTTGCGAAAAAAAAATTTTAGGATAATCCCAGAGCTTTAGAACGACTTTTAGCAGTTAGTGACTTGTTACCGAAGCTGCTAAATCTCGCTTATCATCACCTCCTCCGCCCCTCCTCTTAAAATTATCATAACAGCCATAGCAGCTGAGATTAAAACAAGGCAAGAAATATCTTTTTGTTCGGTTGTTGTTTTTTTAACAAACATTTTTAACCAATCACACCAAGAGTAAACGAATCATCGTTCTTATTGCAGTTGATAGTTTACTCGTGAATAATTTGAATTCTTTTTGTTTTGTTTTGTGAGGGATTTTTATTATTTCTCCCTATCAAGGTTGTGAGCTGGCTGAATCGTTAACACGCCGGGCGAAATACTTGGCGGTATTTTGTCCGCTGGTTATGTTCTAAGTTCAAATTCCTCCGAAGCTGACTTTGCCTTTCATTCTTTCGGGATCGATAAATCAAGTACCAGTTGAACACTGGGATGGATATAATCGACACATCCTCTCCGCCAGCATGGGTACTCTTGTGGCAACATTTAAAACCATTATTCCATCCTATCCTTTCCGTATTAACTGGTCGGATTAGCTCAATCGATAGAACACTGGCTCAAATACATTGTTTATATCGATTTACGTATCTGAGTTCCAATCTAAATCTCAGCGAGGTTGACATTCCGATTTACTCGTCTAGAATCGATATATTAAGTAATCAGTCACAAGTCAATTGAGGTCAACATCATTCACCTTTCTTTCACATTCCGTTCTCGAATTTGTGTTTTTGAGCTTGTGTTAGAGTTTATGGTTGTGTGTCTATGTTAAAATTTGTGACCTTGAGCCAATGTTAATTCGCGTTCTTAAGATTATGTTAAGATTTGTTGTGTTGAGCCTATATCAGAATTGCAATGGGTTTGATCTGGAGAAGCTGCATGGAAGCGAAAAAGATTGAAAATTTGGAAACGATAAAGACTGGTAAGGTTATGTTGCTGACAATACTTGTTATAGATTAGTGACATTGGTGAGCGAGCAGAATGTCGGTTCCTTAGAGCCAGATCCACGTACAAGATCGGTTCTCCTATGTTACTATTGGTCTTTCGCCCTAAAGAAATCTTATGTAAGTATTTTATAAAAGTAATGTTGGCGCATTAGACTTCAGCAAAACCTTCGACTGTCACTGACATGCAATTCTCGTATCGAAATATTTCCCCCACAAGCTCCATCCATCTCTCAATGGTAGCTCCCTATCAGATTGCACTATCGCAGAGTGTATTTGAAAGAGCTCTTCCTGTGTCCCATTTTATCAACTCCAGTGCGTTCTGGCCTTCCTCTTTGTTCCCTACTCTCTTCCCTCTTCCTTCTACACTTCAATAACCTCATTGTTGTCACGTCTAACAACGCCCAGAGTTACACAAATGATACTATCTTTCATTTCTTTCGAATTTTCTCCACAGATGCATCGTTCATCTAGCCTAGAAACCACAAACCAAATAGGCACTGATTCCATAAATAGAAACCCTGAAAGAATCTTCAAATAAGGTCGTATCAATCTTGTGTCTTCCAACTGCTAAAGCGCATACAACAGCCCCCACGGCCGCTCCAAATGTTAGACATCACCAAATATAGCAAAGGAACATTCCTAACGTTTTGCTTCTCCAAAACTGGCTTTTTGTCTCGCTTTAAGGCCAGAAAACAATCCGGCTCAAGTAAGGACATAATGGAGTGTTGCTCCAATATTTAGCACTGCACAGCCAACTCATGCACGAACATCCTGGAGCGCATTAATAAAAAAGCCACTTGATTGGTATTAGTTAGTTTAAACAAACAGATCCGAGGAAGTTTTAAACAGGTCATGTTAACGCTGTCTTTTGATAAACGGAGTGTTGGTTTGATATATCTAGGTCTAATACAGGATAGATCGTTGATATATTGGTTTATCCGTAAAGTTCGTGTCGATTTTTAAAGGAAATAAAAAGGTCAACAGATACTTAACATTATATTTTTAATCAACCAAATATGAACCATTTTGTTGCACAATGTTTCTCCATCATTCCTTTAACTTGAAAATACCCTCTTCCCATAATTGAGGTGGTTTCATGGCAAAGAATTCATCAAGGTATCTTTTTACGTCATCCAAGGAATTGAAATTTTTACCATTAAGACTATTCTGCAGAGACCTGAATAAGTGGAAATCCGAAGGAGCAATATCTGGTCAATATGGAGGGTGGGTGGAGTAACACATCTCAGCCGAGCTGCAGCAATTTTTGTTTGGTTTCCAAAGAAACGTGCGGTCTTGCATTATCATGCTGAAAAACAGCACCCTTCCCATTGGCCAATTCTGGACGTTTCTCTTGAATTGCTGCTTTTAACTCGTCCAGTTGTGTGCAGTATTTCTCAGAATTAATTGTCTGGTTACTTGGGAGAAGCTCATTGTACAGAATTCTTTTCCAATCCCACCAAACACAAAGCAAGACTTTTTTAGGGTGAATACCCGCTTCTGAGGTCGCTAAGGATGGCTCGTGTCGCTTACTCCAGGATCGCTTTCTCTGAACATTTCGGTAGATAATACATTTCTCATCACCTGCCACAATTTGCTTTTAAAAAGGCGCGTTTTCATTCGGTTTATAAAGCGAATCACAGGTGGAAATGCGATCCAAAAGGTTCTTCACACTCAACTCATGTGGTACCCAAACATCGTAGCGATTTGTGTACCCAAGCTTTACCAGGTGCTCAGGAACGACGGATTTTGATAGGTTGAGGCTTTCTACCAATTCTCGGGTTATGCAATGTGGGTTATTCTCAATTAATGACTTGATTTGGTCATCATCTGTAGTGGATGGTCTACGTGATTGCTCTTTATCAATAAGGCTACAACCTCCAGCACGGAACCTTGTGAACCACTTCCGTACAGTTCTTTCAGATAAAGAAACATTGCCGTAAACTGTGTATATTTCTTTGGTTGCTTGTGAGGCATTTTTCCTTTTACAGAAAAAGAAAAGCATCAAGTGCCGAAAATGAACTTTCTTATCTTCCATTTTAAAGGGTTACAGAATTAACACAGGTTATAGGAACATAAACCTTCTTCCACGAAAATATAGCTGAAACTGTGCTCTAATTGGAGGTGTAGTCAAATTCTATTTTATGGATTCAAACATGTTCTAAAGTAAGTCGAAAGGGAAGCTACTATAAATCGGCACGAACTTTTCGGATAACCCAATAGAAATACGGTACGCATTGTACAGGAGGAATAATTCTATTGAATGAAATGTCATT
>NC_043012.1:5156516-5161516 GCF_006345805.1 Octopus sinensis
TTGTATAAATATATATATATGTGTGTATATATATGTATGTGCGTGTGTGTATGTGTGTGTGTGTGTAGCCACACACGTACACATCCATGCATACGTGGAGTTCAGGGCGTACATATATACACATATAAACATATAAACAAGCATGTATGATATATGTGTGTGTATGTATGTATGTATGTATGTATGTATGTATTACATATATAAATATATTTGTCTGTGTATATTTATGTATCTACGTTTGCATCCATGGATGTGTGAACAGCTGTTTCTACAATGTGAAGTTTAACAAATAGATAAAAAACTCATCATGGCGGTAATCAATACCCGGATGAGGAGACAATGGTTGCTAGTTGTGATCGAAAGCTGTTTGAGTTATGTGCAACTGGGATGCTTTTATCACGCCTGTTGCCTCTAATTTCAGCTGCTTCCCAATTGGCAAACTGGTGTAAACATGGCAGCTTCGCAAACAATCCTGCCTAGATCGAGTGGAGTATTTACAATGGAATATCGACAGGAGTTTGAACATACATGCATATATATATATATATATATATATATATATATATATATATATATATATATACTATATATATATATACATATATATACATATATATACATATATATAATACATTATATATATACAAAGATATATACATATATATATATATATATATATATATATACATATATATATATGTCTATGTACATAACATAATATATATATGTTCTATATATTATATATATATATATATATATATAATATATACATACATACAACATACATACATACATACATACATACATACATACATACATACATACATACATACATACATACATACTCGTAGCGACAAGGCGTGGGGGACTCTTAATCGAAAATACGATAAATACTACCTCCAACTTTGGAGCCACAACTATCAGCCTTGTTAAATAATTGGTTAATCTTCAGATGAATTAACTGAGGGCCCCTTTTATTCACGATCGTAGTGATTTTCAACTGAAACTTGAATTTAGCATGCAGAGGGTTCCTACAAGCAACATGGATGGACACAACATCAACAACAACACAATCGAGGAACAGAACGAAAACAACAGCTCAACAGGTAAACGAATTCTTTCTACCTGTAGTTATAGAAGAAACCGTAACTACAAAACTCATTTCTCTTGGAATTATGAATTGAATAATGGTCTATTCAACTGCTACGAAAAAGCGAAACAAAACCCCGCTGTTGGATATATGAAATCATATTGGAATGATCTGCATCCAGAGTTTAATCATTTTATTGCGAAGCAACTACGCCGACAGGCAACATTTGTAGAACAGAGAAAGAAGGTTAATAACTGTAACTTTATTTTAAAAATCGAAAATTAACCTTCTTCCCAACTCTATAAACAAAAACGAAAACAGATTCCATAGTGCCTGCCAGCCAAACTACATTACTTGCTCAAGTAACTGACCAATCTCCCCTTACTACGACTATGGTAAAAGCAGGCATAACCGCAACAATTAATTATAGTGTAGTAGTAGTAGTAGTAGTAGTAGTAGTAGGAGGAGGAGGAGTAGTAGTAGTAGTAGTAGCAGCAGCAGTAGTAGTTGTTGTTGTAGTAGTACAGTTCTATATTTAAGAGATGAGGAATTATGTACATTATTTACATTATTTACATTCGACACAAAACAAGATGAGGACAAATATTCGTCGAATGTAAATAATATAAATAATGTAAATAATGTAGTAGTAGTTAGTAGTAGTAGTAGTAGTAGTAGTAGTAGTAGTAGTAGTAGTAGTAGTAGTAGTTTTGAAGTACTCTCTCGAGGAGAGAGTATTCTCTACCAAAGTAAATACAAAACCACCAGATTACGGTATTAAAAGCTGTGAACGAAATTGGTGATGAGTATTTACAATAGTGTGATGAACCCACATACTGGCAGATTAACGCCTGTCTGTGTGCGCTGGCTACTACTGTAAAACAGTACATGAATGATATTCAAAAAGTAAAAACGTAAAAACCGAAATAACAAAGAAAGTACCATCATGGGTTTTGAAGACAGAGAAAATGATAACTGCTTTACGGAAGACCATCAGTCATGTAATGATGCTTATTGCATGCAAACAAGCAAATTACTATACGCCCCACCAACAGAAAGTAAAGACGGAGATTGAAATGATCCGAGGCATTGATATGAAAACCCGAAAAATACTAACAAGCACGCATAATTTCCACATATAGTGACGCAGGCCACTTCTACCTAAAACGTAAACAAGGCGGCAGAAGCTTAACAGCGATCCAGAATGCCTTTGAATGTCGCATCGCATCATATCCCCTCGGCAACATCTTCTAACCACCAAGTTTCGAAATGCATTTCTTAACCAAGTTTGCATACATGAAGCTGATAACATCATAAGACTTGGAAGACTTAGTCTGATAACCTAGAGTACATGCCCAAAGAAGTCGCACGACTCTACCACAACGTATCATCAGATGAAAGGATGAGCCTGTATGAGCAGAAGACTATGCATAGAGTTGTCTGTAGAAAGCTCCGTGATGATAGTAACATCGACCATCAAAGCAGTTTATCATGGATCAATAACCGGATTGCTACCTCCCAATTTTAAGGTACCTGATCCACAAAAGGGGTAGAGAGGCAATAAATGCTATAAATTGTGACAACCGATGCAGACTTTGTGGAGTTCACACTGAAGATATCCCGCACGTCATAAGCAGTTGTCCGAAATGTCATCACAGTATTATCTACCGATGAGACATGATGTTTTAGCAAGAACACTCTATAATGAAATCCATCGGAAGGATAATCCCAAGGACAAAGAAATAAGAACCCACAATAGTGTAGAAGCCAAAGCCACTCATAATAAAAAAGGAATACTGGTGGAATGAACCAGTGAAGACCTCAACAGAATGTAAGCACAACTGACCTGATATAATGATTTGGGATAGAGAAGAAAAACTGTACACAGTTGTGGAAATTAGCTGCCCAGTGGATGTTAACATAAAGCTGAAGATCAGTGAAAAAGGGAACACCTATGTTGAACTATTGAGAAATCTACAGTTACTCTATCCAGATTACAATTTCAGGTTTATACGTCCCTGGGATATGTAACACACTGCCTAAATACCAATCTTGAGAAATTAGCCTCTCAAAACCAGAAAGGAGAAAGCTAATTCAAAGACTACTGATCCAATCCATCACTGGAACTAAAAATCCGTAAAACTTTCCAGATGTTCATCATTTAAATACATATGAGTATGTCTAGGTATGAAACTATTTGCATGAGAATACATATATAAAACACAACATACGATTGTGCATGTGTACACACGTACGTACAAGCAAAAATACATTGTTGCTGAAGTCGAAATTCCAATGAAGGAACCTTGTATCTGGATTCGAAACCGGTTCTTTCTCTATTGGCAAGACATCTTGAAATTAACTGAATAATGGCAAATACACACATACATACATACATACATACATACATACATACATACATACATACATACATACATACATACATACATACATACATACATACATACATACATACATACATACATACATACATACGTGATTGCGTTCCTACATTCTGTAAGTCTGTACTGGAGAAAACCCTGTGTATTGCTGACCCTCATCTACAGTAGAAGCACAACGTGGTACTTGTTTGATGATGGGCTGCTATGGCATATGCAGTCATTTGTCAATTCACAGAGATTTTGTCTATTTGATCACTTTGATCATTCATATGTAATGGAGTTCAAAATAGTGCTGAAAGAAATGTAACAAGTATTAATGTTGTCCTATATCGCTCCTTAGAGTTCTTCTGTGATGTTAGATAGAGAGTTAGTGAGACATCTAGAGAGAGAAAGACAGAGAGAGAGACAGCGACAGAGACAGACAGACAGACAGACAAATAGATAGAAGGTAGACAGGTAGGTAGGTAGGTAGTAAGATAAATACAGATATATAGATACAGCTATATACATATATGTACATACATATAAGCATACATAAATACATATATATATATATACACGTATATATATTTATATATATACATATACATATACATGTACATATATGCATATACATATATATCTCGCTCTCTCTCTCTCTCCATATATATCATACACACACACCACATATATACATTAATACATATATATGTATATATATAAGATATATATATATATATCTATATATTATATATATATATATATTATATATTATAATATATCAGATACATGTACAGATCTATACATATCTATATATATACATATACGTTTACATATATACATATATATACGTATTTCCTATAACGATTAGAGGTAGGATGAGCCCCATCTTATGGAATATTCGGTCTGTACACAAAGGTGGTTGCAGAACATTCCCATCACACCATCTTTTCATACGTCTGTTTTTATCAGTCAATACATAAAGAGATTTCTGCTACTTCTAAGTCTACGACCGTCTGCATGACAGCATGACAATATCAATGGATAATTTTCGATGTTCTATCGTTTTCTTTTAGTGTTGGGCCCCCACTTTCAAGCGTTCATACAAGTTCTTTCGGCTTCAAAACGTTGTCTGATTCATCTTCTGTCTATTTCAGGGAGGGCTAAAAAAAAAAATGTCCATCACCAACATTAAGGGAGACAATCGAGAGAGATCGAAATAGCCATAAGGCACTTTCGGTATCCCGAATTCTCGACATTCCACACGCAAACACACACACACACACGCACGCACACACACGCACACATACACACACTTACACGCGCACACACACAGATGCGCGCGTACACACACACTTGCACATACATTTATATTTTTATATTCGTGTGTGTGTGTGTGTGTCTGTATTTATATATATATGTAAATATATATATATATGTATATATATATATATATATATATATAGTAAAAATAATTAAGATTCAAGTCAGTTCTAATGAATTCACTTGAATGCGGTACTTAACTTAGA
>NC_043012.1:5166516-5174016 GCF_006345805.1 Octopus sinensis
TGACATTTGTTTACGTTCTTGTGACTTAGCTGTTCAACAAAAGAGACCGATTGAATACGTACCAGAGTGAATGCGTTCAAGGTGTTGCCTCAGTATGGCCGCAGTTCAATAAATGAAACAAGTAAAAGATAAGCTTTGATGATTCCCCTCGGTAGATGGTCAGCACATCTCTGAGCTGGTCGATCGAGTTGCTGAATAGGGTGGAATCGCCAGCATACTCCAAGTCGATAAGGTTGTGGTTCCCGAAGGTAACGCCAGAAAGTCGCACACCAACCTTGGTAATCAGATATCGATGACACAGCTGAAGAGGTCAAGGGCGGCCACGAAGCCATCTGACCCCAATGCATATTGTGCTTCTGAAATGGGTATGTACACACAATTTCTTGAGTATCTTTCGTCTAGTGGCAGCGCACCTACCCTTTTGCACCTGTAAAACCAATAAGTAATGACTAATATCTATATCTCCATAACGTGCAACTTTGTAACTGATATCTTCACAGTTTGGTACTAGTGTAGAGGTAGACGATGACAGAATGAAGATGAAGACAGCGTTCGATTGTTTTATGAAGCCTTGCTTTATATTTATAGAACATGAAATCTATCGTAGTAATTCCTTTGTATTGGAATTAATTTTTTCTTTTTCTACCCTGGCAGGGTGTAAGTTAATGTTTCCGTTCCTGAGATTTGATCGCCAAACGTAAAATGCAAAATAAATACGAGAAACCGGAAGGCATCGATGACTTTGACACACAAGTACACACTGATTCTCTCTCACATACATACATACAAATATACACAAAGTTACATCCATGCAGATATATATGTGTACATGCATACACACACACATATGCATATATTCTTCTATGTTCAGAAACACACACAAATATAGTGCCAATCCATTCATCAATGCATATGTGAGGGTCTGCAAGAGGGTATGTGTGTGTGTGTGTGTGTGTGCATGTGCGTGTGCGTGTGTGTTTCTGTGTGTGTGTGTGTGTGTGTGTGTGTCCGTGTCCCCGTCTGTGTGTGTTCATGCCTTTGTTGATGCATTATCTAATCTCCATACATAATCTCTAAATCATAATATAATCAGAATATTTATCATTCTCCACTTATTTCGCAGATGAAAGGAAAAGCTAATGAGACAAGAACAACGTCGCCGGCTTTATGGAAGAACAGATCGATACTTGAGATAGTCATGGCTGCCTGATGAAAAGAAATCTCCATTATACCTACATCATACGCATTAGTACACAACATGCTACCATGACTCAAGGGTGCGACTGTGGAGAATACAAAACTCTACACTTCCCTCTATGTCCTTCCCACGAAGATAATCCCACGCGCCATGCTTCTCACGGCTTCTGTGTTTGGTATATAGGATGCTATGCGTCGAAAGGATTGCAAGATAAATGTAAAACCAACGACATAAATGATATCAATGATATATTGCACGTAAGCATGATTTCCAACACACTTCTGTTTGATCTCCTGTATGCCTGTTTCTCATATATCTAACAGTCTTTTTATCAGTCAGCATGTAAAGGCATGTGTGTGCATGCATACACACACACACATATACATATGTATGTAAAGATATATATTTATACACACACATATAGACATACACACGTATATATATGCACCTGTATGTATGTGCAAATATATGTCTTTCTCTTTCATTCTCTTTCTCCACACACACACATATATATATGTGTCTGTGTGTGTGTGAATGGAGGGTGCGCGTGTACATTTTGTGAGGAGTATGTGTGATTCTCTCTGTGTATTTCCGTTTATAGTTGTATGTATAAATTATACATATATATATATATATATATATATATATAATATATATATATATATATATATATCGGCATTCGCCAAGATAGATCGCTAGCCACTAAACCTTTTTTTATTTTCTATCCTTGTTATTTCTGTGCACCTTTCTGTTGAAGAGCGTAGGCTCGAAATGTAAAAGACTTTCTCACTTCCCGAGCATTAAACTAATACATCTATTTGCTGTTTACACACCTGTCTTCGTCTTTTGTGTTTTGTAAATTATCACTATATATATATATATATATATATACATACATATATATGGATATATGAATATTTAAGCATGAGTATAGTGGCCTGCATTGTAAAACGAGTTTCATTTCAAGATCGTGCAGAAGTTTCTCTTTTCTCGGGTCAACACAGATCACGTGTACACACGTAACCGGTGCTATTTCAAAGTGAAGAAGAAAAAAGAAGACATTTTTCTTGACATATTTTCGCTTTTTTTTCTCTATTTTCATATTAGATATCGTAGTACCTCGTCTGTCACATAGGGAAGATGTACATTGGATGTGCTTCAAGAGCAACAAAGACTCAACACAGAAAAGATAGTAGATTTTTACCAGGAATAATACCGTTTTTACGATATCATATGGTGGTAATTTGTTTTCTAATCGAATAACAGTATCCGGCCATAAAGCGTACAGCTTAAGATAACGACCACTATATGCACTGGATTAAAGATTAAACAAAATAAGCATGTGCTTAGGGCATCAAGGGAAGAGAAAGGCACCACAAAAAATGGTAAATGGTTTATGGCACAAAAGAAATCACTTTAAACATGCTAAAATAACATTCTAAGTGGTTTATATGATTGGAAATATAATGTCGAAGTGTACATGGTGTCATAGTGAGGATTTAATCAAAGGCTTTTCGATTAAAACAAAGTAGGAGAAAACTTTTCAAATATAAATAAAATGGAAATAAAAAAAATAAACATTATTTTCCAATTTACTGTTAGTTTTATTTCATCTTTAAAAAAATTAAAATTTAATTTATAAGCTTATTGCTTATACTTGGAATTACATATATATGGAGGCACGAAAATCTTTTAAGTGCTTAGGGCCTCTGTGGGACTTAATCCGGCCATGACCATACATCACTAGCCATATAACATGTATAAAACTATAACTTACTTATGAAGGGATGATGGTACTCGAATCGCTGTAAATGTCAATATTGAGCTTAAACTTTAGCTTTGTTTTTCGTGAAAATTTCTTGATACCCCGCATATTGGCTGTAGACTCTGACAGAGTACATTTCCGCTCTACGGGCTACGGTATAGTATAGTATTGAAACGAGTGATTATTTTTCTGCAAGGAGGACGATATGTTTTGTTCTTTCATGCGACAGACGTAGCCAAGGCGTGTCCGAATCTGGTTTCTTTGATCAGTTCTACACAGTTGACAGTGACTGATGATGTAGCTGTAAGCCTTTATCTGTGACAAAATAGTTTTTCACTTGTGTCAGTCATTTGACTGCGGCCATGCTGGAGCATCGCCCATAATCGAAGAAATCTACTCCAGGACTTATTCTTTGTAAGCCTAATATTTATTCTGTCGGTCTCTTTGCCGAACCGCTAAGTTACGGGGACATAAACACATCAACATCGGTTGTTAAGCGAAGGCGAGGGAACAAACACAGACACACAAATATATATACATGTATATATATACAACAGGCTTCTTCCAGTTTCCTGTCTACCAAATCCACTCACAAGGCTTTGGTCGACCCGAGGCTATAGTAGAAGACATATGCCAAAGGTGCCACGCAGTGGATCTGAACCTGGAACCATATGGTTGAGAAGCAAAGCTTCTTACCACACAGCCACTCTCGTTATTGTACTATTACTTATTTCTCTGTATTTTTAAAAACTGTGTTAAAAACTGTTTTACAAAATCAGCATGGCGTTGTACTGATTACTTGACCTAAAGGTGTTCACATGCTGTGTGTGTTTGTTTTTATTTTAAGATATATTTTATTAACAGCAGTGTACGCTTTTACTGAGTGTTCTATCGATTTTACAGATTTTCAAGTCTGCTATTCATTTTAATAGACATTTCCTACTAAGTGAGTATCTCGTCGCTTTTCTGAAATTGCGTTGGGGTGTGTGTTTCTTATTGAGTTTTGGTTGTGATTAGAGATTTTGTAATTATCTTTTCTACTCTAGGCACAAGGCCCGAAATTTTGGGGTAGAGGGCCAGTCAATTAGATCGACCCAGTACGCAATTGGTACTTCCTTTATCGACCCCGAAAGGATGAAAGACAAAGTCGACCTCGGCGGAATATGAACTCAGAACGTAAAGACAGACGAAATACCGCTAAGCATTTAGCCCAGCGTGCTAACGTTTCTTATTGCCCACAAGGGGTTAAACATAGAGGAGACAAACAAGGACAGACAAATGGATTAATTCGATTATATCGACCCCAGTGTGTAACTGGTACTTATTTAATCGACCCCGAAAGGATGAAAGGCAAAGTCGACTTCGGCGGAATTTGAACTCAGAACGTAAAGGCAGATGAAATACCGCTAAGCATTTCGCCCGGCGTGCTAACGTTTCTGCCAGCTTGCCGCCTTAGAGGTTTTGTAATTCTATATTACCCATACAACTATTGATAACCTTAATTGAAATTTTGTTGATAATTTCTGTATCTATGTGAGGCCAAGGAGCGTATATTTATGAGCGCAAGAAAGATCAAAGCGACATTTTAATTATAAGAAAGGGCATAACAAGCTACAGATTTGTTTATCGTTTGTTATTATTCCGTTCTTTTTCCAATTTCTTTTTGCTTTTCAGCGGTAGGTTAATTATACTTATGGCACACCTTTGTTTTACAGTTTTGTTCTTTGTAGCATCGCATAGATAGACGTCTATTAGTGTTTCGCTTGTCAGAACTGTTTATTTAAAACGATCTAACCAGCGAGAGACTGGGGAAGAAAAGAGAAACAGCATTGGTTACAGCTACTCATGAACAATGTAATGGACAACGGACACTGTAATTGTTCAACAAATTCGCTGTCGTGAGACAGCGTACTTATGAAAAAGCTTGTAAATATATTTCCAGCGTAGACATTTATTAAATATACATTTAACCTCGCCATGCAAGTAGACCACTTAGTTAAACTTCAAGTCTGTCTCTCTATAGAACGGTGTGAAAAACTACTCATGTAATTAAACCTACCTGTACAATCTCTTCATGCGAAAGTAGTCGGGTTTTTCTACACTTTATTATGTAATGATGACCCAGTAATTTCACAAGAGAGGACCTTGCTGGCTACAAAGTAATATTATTAAGTTTACAGCTCATTAGTTGACTCACAGTGTTAAATCTATCTTTTGTAGTGATTTTAGTTTGATAGAAGTGTTAATAAGCATAGTCCTCCTTTCCATTTATTAGACTAGAAAATAACTCAACAAACGGATGCGCAACTCTAATTACATATACTGCATTTAAGTTTCTATAAGCTATCAGAATTTTGCCGTAGACGGAAACTATTACGTAAGTTATTGATCTTAGGATTGGCTGAACAAACCACGGAAAAGAAACTCAGATAAAACATCACTTTAAATTGCACAAAAAATAATTTGGCAATCAAACAGGGGGAAAACTTTATCAGTCATGATTTCTGGCGAATGGAGTTCTTTTACAGAGAAGTAAATTTTGTTTTAAACTTATAAATAATCTTCTGTTTGAATTTTTATATTCTAACAACCGTTGTTGTTTAATAACCTAATTAACTGCGTTATGTGGTGCGATATTATATACTATTATGATTAAAACGTCTCATAAATTTATCGTCATTTGCATTAACGACTCATTTCATTTCTAAATTGAAATTTTTCATTTTTCTTTTATGTATGTTTTCTTAGAGAAAGCAATTCCAAGAGCAATTTTCTCTCAATTTTTCGTCGCTAATCAAAATCTGTTCTAATGAGAAGCATGTATATGTAATCTCTACTATTATCTGTGGGTGTTTTTAAATACTGTCAGAGAATGAATTTAGAACTTCACTTGTATGGCATAAAAATCTCCATTTAATCAATAACATGCAATCGATTGGCTGTCAAGTTACAGCATATCATCTGTTATTGTATTGCAAACGTCTTGAGGTCAGAAGTAAATTGAAGCGATAGCAACAACAACTAGTTTTTTTTTCTTCTTTTCAATCCCTTCGTTCAATTAGAGGAAAAGGGTAGGGACATGGTCCTTTGCGGGGCTTCTCAAGTTGGTTGGAGGAAGGCAGGAAGTTATCCAAAGAGCGATGATTGCCCGATCACTTGCACATGGATGCGACACCATTAATGAAACAGTGACCAAACTGAGGTGCTAAACCAGCCGCCACGAAAGTTTACTCCAGATCCGCCCGATCGATGTTCCAGTTATAACTAACCCATTGTTCTTTCCAGGTATATAATCGGTGTTGTACTGTATACTTTCTTTTCCAAGACAGTTTTGGTTTGTCTACATTTTTCAGGCATAACAGACGGGCTTCGAAATAATTTATTTCTACGAAATTCACTCAGACTGCATTGCTCAACCTCGAAGCTGTAGTCAAAGACACCCAAAATTCCACACTGATAGGACTGAACCAAAAACCATGTGACTGCTAGGCGAATTTATACAGCTAAATGTAATGAAAGGAACGGTTGTTTGCAGTGTTCGGCGTAGATTTTGGAGAAACAGAAAAGGCAGTAAAAAGTATTGGAAAATAAAAAGATAGCATCTGCTCACCGGATAGTTATTGTTGCTCTTGTTGTTGTTCTTGTCGTTGTTGTTGCTGTTGTTGTTGGCGATGTTGCTTAGGCTGTTGTTGTCAGCCTTGATCCAGCAGACTATACTGGTTCTCCGTCGCTTACGACGATGAGGGTTCCAGTTGATCCGATCAACGTAACAGCCTGTCCGTGAAATTAACGTACAAGTGGTTGAGTACTCCACAGACACGAGCATCCTTAACGCATTTATCGGGGAGATTCAGCATGGAACAGAATGTTATAAGGCTGACCTTTTGCATTAAAGGTACAATTCATTTTTGCCTACTGAGCGGACTGGAGCAACTTGAAATAAAGTGTTTTGCTCAAGGACACAACACTGCCGGTTTTCGAACTCACAGTCTTAAGATACTGAATCAAATACCTGAACCACGAAGCCACGCGTCTTCACCCCTGCAGTCTATAAAAAAAGACATTCCAACCGTGGATAATCTGTTTCTTTTTCCTTTCTCCATTTCTTTTCATTTTTATCAATAGCATCAACATTCTCTTTCGCTTTTCTTTCTTGTTTTTATGATACAGACGAAACAAAGATTTGTCTGCTGTTTACAGCAGATCGATTAACACGGTAGAGGCGCAATCGTTTGCCATCCCTTTCTATATCTGTCACACAACTGCTCTTCATTTCTTTCATTCATTTTATGCACATGGTTCTCTCTCTCTCTCTCGCTCTCTCTCTCTCTCTCTCTCTCTCGCTATCTCTCTCGCTATCTCTCTCTTTGTCTCTCTAACTTTATCTCTTCCTCTTTCTCTTATCCTATCACTCACTTTCTCGCTCACTTTTCCACTCTCTCCCATCAAGTTTAAATGTGTGATTGCAGTGTTATTATTCCAGTGTGTGAATTGAGCTGTGACTCCATTACAGAGAACACTTGAGCCTTGTACAGAC
>NC_043012.1:5179016-5181516 GCF_006345805.1 Octopus sinensis
ATATATATATATATATATATATATAGGGAGAATTCAAGAAAAAAACAAAGGACGAAGACATATGGTGTAGAAAACAAATAGATGTATTAGTATAACGCTCAGGGATTGAAAAAGTCTTTTCCGTTTCGAGCCTACGCTCTTCCACAGAAAGGAACACAGAAAGAAGCAAGGAGAGAGAAAAAAGTGTGTGTTGTGGCTACCGATCCATCATGGTGACTGCCGGACAGAAGGGTCACACAGGTGAGCAAAGAAATAGGGGAGATAAATTCTTTTATTCTTTTATACGTTTCATCCTTAAGGTTGTGGTCCTACTGGGGCACCACATATATATATATATATATATATATATATATATGTGTGTGTGTGTGTGTGTGTGTGTGTGTGTGTGTGTATGTGTGTGTGTGTGTGTGTGTGTGTGTGTGAACGTATACATACATACATATATTTTTATCGATAACTATGAAATGTTTTTGAATCGCAGTGCTAACACAAGTAGGAAACCGCATTCACTTATAAAGCTTGGAATAACTTGGTAGTATATCATAGTTGCAAAACGAAATACAGTCTTCAACCAGCTATTGTTAATATACATATACGGTGTGTGTATGTGTGTGTGTGTGTGTGTGTGTGTGTGTGCGTGCGTGCATATGACAGATTGCTTTTCCATCTTCTTTTCTTTGTAACTTATTCTTTTACTCCCTCCCCTTCCCGCTTGGTTTCTCTTGCTCCAATCTCTCCCCCCCCCTCTCTCTCTCTCTCTCTCAAAATAAAGTTCCTTCTCTTATTTTCCTGTCTAACCATATTTCATTTTCTTTCACTTTCTCCTGCCTCCCACTTATTCATCTCTCTCTCTCTCTCTCTCTCACTCTTCAATAATTCTTTTATATTTCCTTCTATTCTTCCTTCCTTCTCTCCTTTCCTTCCTTCATTCATTCATTAATTCCTTCCTCCTCTAACCAGTCTCACCCTATCACACTCTCTTGCTCTCCCTTTCATTTTACATTTATCTTTCAATCTCCCCGCCTTCTCTTGCTTTCCCATCTCTCTTTTGGTCTTGAACTCTGTCACTTTCTCTCTTTCCATTGCTTTCTCTCTCTTTCTCTTTCTCCCCCTCTCTGTCTTTCCCCTGTCTTTTACTCTCTCACTACCACTCTCTCTTTCTCTCTCTCCCTCTCTCCCTCTCTCCTTCTCTTCCTCTCTCTTTCTCTCTCTCTCTCTCTCTCTCTCTCGCTTTGTCATTCTCCCTGTCCACCTTTTCTATTGTCCCTCTATACATGTGTTTCTGCTTCTCTCTATATAACGCTCTACATTTTTTGATTCTGTGTATATACACGAGTGTGTGTGTGTGTGTGTGTGTGTGTGTGTGTGTGGTTGCGTGTAAGTATGTGCACATGTGCATGCGTGTGAGTATATATCATTCATAATATATACACAGGTGCATATAACCGGGCGCGCACACACAGACACACAGACATATAGATACTTGTACATATGTTTTACGGGTATTCACTCACTCCGGCACGCCTTCACTCGCACTAGTTCTTATCTGACACCTTCTACCTTACCATAACACACGTAACAAAGCATAACATACCAACCATCACAGCCATTACACTCAGTCACATCAACCAACCAAAAACATTAGTGCACCGAAACCACAACTGTAAATGTTTCTTCGGTCGATAAACTTCGGTTTCATCAAACAGGCATCTTCATCGTCTTACCGGTATTCATCGCCTCTAACACACTACACAGGTCTTCTAACATCTCCAGCGCCTTCGTCATCTTCATACAGAAAAAAACACAACACAGACACAGAGAAAACAACATGCCTGTTTCTTTGAAATAGCAAAATTCTACCTTAAACTATATTTATGAGAAACCAATGAGTTATGATTCTACGTTCGTATTTTCACGCTGCTTATTTCTCATTCCCCCTCTTCCTCTCACCCATTTTATCTCTCTCTCTCTCTCTCTCTCTCTCTCTCTCTCTCTCTTATTTTCTTTCTCTGACTACTATCTAGTTCCCTTCTTATCTATTTTCTCCCTTTCATTTCCCCCCATTGTATCTCACTTTTCTTTCCTTCTCTCTCACTGTCTGTCTATCTGTCTTCCTCTCTTCTCTCCCCTCTCTGCATAGCTATGTATTTCGGAATATATGTATATACATACATATATTTAAACATATTTATATGTATGTATATATATATATAAACATGCATGCATGCATACATACATATATACAGAAATACATACATACATACGTACATATGTACTTACATACATACATGCATGCATACATACATACATACATGCATACGTACATACGTACATACATACATGCATGCATGCAAGCATGCATACATACATACATACATACATACATACATACATACATACATACATACATACATACATACATACATACATACATACATAGTGGCACTCCGTCGGTTACGATGACGAGGGTTCCAGCTGATCTGATCAACGGAATAGCCTG
>NC_043012.1:5186516-5196516 GCF_006345805.1 Octopus sinensis
TGTATGCATGCATGTATGTATGAATGTATGTATGCATGCATGTATGTATGTATGTATTTATGTATATATGTATGTATCTATGTATGTATGTATGTATGCATGTATGTATGTATGTATGTATGTATGTAGGTATGTATGTATGTATGTATGTATGCATGCATGTATGTATGCATGTATGTATGTATGTATGCATGCATGCATATATGTATGTATGTATGTATGTATGTATGTATGTATGTATGTATGTATGTATGTATGTATGTATGTATGTATGTGTGCGTGTATGAATGTATGTATATATGCATGTAGTGACCGAAACAGACGAATTATGACCAGACAAATACATCCGTCTGAATAATGTATTGTAAAACGCAGCTTCGAGCTGTTTCCTTACCGGACTTGACCAAATGAGTTTCGAAACCCTACTGGTTAATTACAATGGAATGAATATCATCTACCAGAGGAACTATCATCCACACTACCACCATCGTTTCCATGACTACAACCACCATCGCCAACAACAGCTGCAGGAACGCTGATTACTGGAAGACATTCAGCAACAAACCAATGATAACAACAAAGATGATAATGCTGGTGATGGTGGTGTTGTTGGTGGCGGTGGTGATGGTGATGGTAGTGGTGGCGGCGGTGTGGTGGTGGGTGGTGGTGGTGGTGGTGGTGGGGGGGTGCGGTGGTGGTGGTGATGGTGGTGGTGGTGGTGGTGGTGGGTGTGGTGGTGGTGGTGATGGTGGTGGTGGTGGTGGTGGAGCTGATGTTAACGATGATGATGATGGTTGTGGTGGTGGTGGTGGTGGTGGTTGTGGTGGTGGTGTTGTTGTTGGTGGCGGTGGTGATGGTGATGGTAGTGGTGGTGGTGGTGGTGGTGGTGATGGTGGTGGTGGTGATGCTGGTGATGCAGCTAGTGGAGCTGGTGGCAATAATGATTTGGATGATGATGATGGTGATGGTGGTAGTAGTAGTAGTAGAGTAGTAGTAGTAGTAGTAGTAGTAGTGGCAGCAGCAGCAGCAGTAGCAGCAGTAGTTGTTGTTATTGTTGTTGTTGTTTGGTAGAAAAACGAACATTTCAAGTAAAAAAAAAAATGAAAACGTAAAGTGATTGCATAGACGATGACCCGGATGTACATCTTCCCCCTTATCTAAATATCCGATGCAGTCATTTCCTGTATAAATCCACATTGATAGATTTCTGGGATAAATTAGTTTCCATTGTGACATATGTTATACGATACGTTGTTGTTGTTGTTGTTCTTCTTCTTCTTCTTGTTGCTTTTGTTTTCTTCTTGTTCTTCCTGTTTTATTCATTCCATCTAGCTTTTGATTCAATAATTAATATAGATTTCGTTGTTGCTTGCTAATCTCTCTCTCTCTCTTTCTCTCTCTCTCTCTCTCGTGTGTGTGTGTGTGTGTGTGTGTTTGTGTGTGCGTAAATATACATAAATAGCAATACATATAGATATATATATATGTCATATATATGTATTATATGCGTACGCATGCACGCACACACACATATATGTTCACGCACGTGCGCACACACACCCACACACCCACGCACACGCACACACATATATATATATATATGTGTGTGTGTGTGTGTGTGTGTGTGTGTGTGTGTGTGTGTGTATGTACGTGCCTGCACGTGCACACACACACCACACACACATATGTACATACATACATATGTGTGTGTATACATACATAGCTATACATATATATTCACGCACACACACACACATATATTTATATGTATAAGTACATATATATATATATGTATATTCCTGCACGTGCACACATACCACACACACATATGTACATACATACATAGATACGTGTGTATATAAATGTATGTATATATATATATAAACATGCACATACGCACACATGATTTTATACGTACGTCTGTACGTGTGTGTGTGTGTGCGTGTGTGTGTGTGTGTGTGTGCGTGTGTGTGTGTGTGTGTGTGTGTGTCTATGCACAACTTTGGCTAATATGACTTGTACGAAGTGATTGTCTCGTCTACGTCCTTAAGAGTTTTTGTTTAGTTCAACCTTATCTGCAGACCTTTCTTTCCTTTTATTTCCTTAAACTTTCTGCCCTTTATCATTTATCATTTCTCAAGACATTGCTATGTTCTCTATTCGTTTCTGATATGACTAAGCCAATGTACTTGATTTACACAGCTCTTGTAACATTTCTTTCACTCTTTAAAAACTTGTTTTCATCTCTGCTGAAGTCTCTGGATTTCTCGATATCATGGAGCTATATGTCCACTTTATATTGTATCTGTTTTAAAACCCACTAAATAACTTTGTGAGTTTAAACGAGATCTTCTAGAGAAAGGAGTAGCATTTCACTCATAGGGGCGCTCTATATAACAAAGACTTGGGCTCGTGACTCGAAACAAAAAAGAAAGAGAATTACCATCTTTGGAACTTTGTTGAAAAGTGGAAGAGTTGAAAGAAAGTAACAGAACAGAACAGAACAGCAATGAGCTTGGGAAATAATTTACAGTCGACAATTTTGTACAAAACAAAGATTATACAGTTCTATATTTAAAAGATGAGGAATCATGTACATTATTTACATTATTTACATTTGGCGGATATTTGTCCTCATCTTGTTTACTGTTAACTCAAACAAGATGAGGACAAATATCCGTCAAATGTAAATAATTTAAATAATGCACAAAAAGATGTCGAACGTGTGGTGGGATCCAGGTAAAATTACATTCGTACGCATGCATTCACATCTGCGCACACATAGATATATACACACACGTACATATGCACATACAGTTATGCAAGCCCACATGCACGCGCACGCACCCATACACAAATTCACATGCACCCCACAAATGCGCGAATGCATGCGGTCAATACAAATTACCAAACAGATTGCAGCTTACTAACGTAGGGCAGCTGTAATATGAAAAAAATATTCTTTTCTACTCTAGGCACAAGGCCCGAATTTTTTTTTTTTTTTTTTTTTGTTTTTGTGGAGTGGGGTAGTTGATCAGATCGGCCCCAGTACCCTGTCTGAAAGGATGAAAGGCTAAGTCGACCTCGGCGGAATTTGAACTCAGAACGTAAAGACAGACGAAATACTGCTCAGCATTTCGCCCAACGTACTAAAGTTTCTTATTTCTTTACTGCTACACACAGAGAGGACAAACAAGATCAGGCAAACGGATTAAGTCGGTTATATCGACCCCAGTGCGTTACTGGTACTTATTTAATCGACCCCGAAAGGATGAAAGACAAAGTCGACCTCGGCGGAATTTGAACTCACAACGTAGCGGCAGACGAAATACTGCTAAGCATTTCGCCCGGCGTGCTAACGATTCTGCCACCTCGCCGCCTTAGAAAAGACAAAAATATTGAAACCGAACAACGTCATTTATAACTGGTTCTCAGTCAGTTACGACGATGAGTGATCCAGTTGATCTGGAGCAGCCTGCTTGTGAAATTAACGTGTAAGTGGCTGAGTACTCCACAAGCACGCATACTCTTAATGCAGCTCTGAGAGATTCAGCGTGACACAGAATGTGACAAGGATGTCCCTCTGAAATACTCTTTTTTTTTTTTGCCAGTTGAATGTACTGGAGCAATGTGAAATAAAATGTCTTGCTCACAGACACAACGCGCCGCCGTGAATCGAACTCACGACCTTAGGATCGTGACTGGAATACCTATTGCCACTAAGCCACGCACCTTCACACGTCACTCGTAAAAAGGAAAATAACTACCATATTGTCGTTGGCGTTATCTAACATTTGCTTTGTTGAGAAACAAAATTAACTCTAGGTTAGGTATATTAGAAATGTATAGGGCTGGCCAAACGTCACCCGACAGTAGATCAAGCTACCATGAATACAATCTGTAATTCTGTATTGACTTGAATGGAAAAATGTCTCGCTCAAGAAGGACTTCGGTTTGAACAATTTTCATGATGTTTCTTCTTTAGATGCTTATATTAAATCCATTCAGCTGTTAAACATAAATAAATCTTGGAATGAAATGGTTTTGATTTACTGTCAGGTGACTTTTGGCCAACCGTGTATATAAACTTAAGATAACTGACTAGCGGCCATAAGTCAAGTAACCACATTCATTTATAATTAATCGAAAATAGAACTATTTCACTCAAGCAAAATAATATTGAATTGGAAAAAGAATATGATTCTTCTGTAAAAATAAAAAAAAGATAATTGTTTAGTAGAAATCAATTAACAAGTCATAATTATTTAGATTCTTACAGGCACTAATATTAATATGTGTGTGTGTGTGTCTGTATGTTTTGTGTGTGTGTGTGTGTATGTGTGTGTGTATGTATGTGTGTGTGTGTGTGTGTGTGTGTGTGTGTGTGTGTGTGTGTGTGTGTGTGTGTGTGTGTGTGTGTGTGTGTATTTCAAATCTCTTTACTCATCTATAGAGGGAACGTCTCTGAAACTTCTTTTAATTATATTTTCAAATAACCGTTATAGCCTTTAGTTATAGTTAATACCTAACTGGACTCTCATCTCTTTTTCTCGTAAGGATAAATATGATTCTTCTAGATTTTATTCTGCTATTTTCTTTCTGATGTACTTTGTAAAAATTTTGAAATGCACTTCTTGCACTGAAGAGTACATTTATATATAATTAATTTAAATAATTTAAAAAATTAAATTTAATTCAATTCAACCATGAATTTGCATAATTTTTATATCGCTGACAAAACGATCGTCTGCATGAATTAAAATCCTCTTATATATTTTAACATCTCTTCTCCATTTTTAACTAAATTGTTGAGTTTTGTGGGATTTCTTTCCATAAATTCACAACACATCATATATAAATATATATGTATGTATGTATGTATGTATGTATGTATGTTTTCCCGCCACCATCGCTTGACAACCGATGCTGGTGTGTTTACATCCCCGAAAATTGCTGTTCGGCAAAAGAGACTGATAGAATAAGTACTAGGCTTGTAAAAGAATAAGTCTTGGGGTCAATTTGTACGACTAAAGGCGGTGTTCCAGGATGGCCGCAGTCAAATGACTGAAACAAATCAAGGAATTAAAGAATATATAATGTATTAGACATCGACCAACGTTAACAAACAAAAGCTTTGTAGGGTTTGAACGAGCTGTTTTCCTTTGAAGTGTCTTATATCTTGAAACAGGTCGTATGAAATCACTTTTATGCTCTTTTGGGAACTCTTCGGAATCTTCATGGGATAATTTGTTCAAATGCATAAATTACTATTCTGAATGACACGACATTTTAAAATGATCTTTAAAAAGGCTACAAAAGCTGGAAGTGCAATTTATTTTCAGAAAATCTACCAAGTCTAAGTTCCTCCGATTCGTGGCGACTACAAAGCGAATTAACAGGAAACATTTAACAGTTCCTTATCTCTAGCTCTTTCACCCATTTCTTAGTTTCTTTCTAGTTTCTTTTTTTCTTTTTAGACGATTAAACTTTTAAAATAGTCTTTTCCGCCTCCTTCTTTCTTCTGCTCCTTCTTCTTCGTTACTATTCCATCGTATTCTATTTCTCTTTCTCTCTCACTCATCTCTCTCTATTTATCTATTTATTTATTTATCTCTCTCTCTCTCTCTCTCTATATATATATATATATATATATAATTGCAATTGGCATCCATATGAATAGAAACATATGCACAGCATACGCATCCCTATATACTATATATAAAGTGTATATACATACATACATTCACAAACTCTCTCACACACATATGCATACATATATATACATACACAAACACACATATTTATATATATATATATTTATATATATATATATATATATATATATATATATATATATATATATATATATATATAATATATATATATATATATATATATATATATATATATATAAACAACCATATGATTAAAGAATCTCAATGTATTTGGAATTTGAAGATTCTTATATTTATCAAAGAATGCTTTAGATTTTGCAAACTCTTTTCTCCAATTTCTTAGTTCTGCAGAATAAATATTTTCAGTATCGTAATATTTGCAGTGGAGAGAAATAAAAGCAAAAACAAACAGATAAAAGAAAAAAAAAGAGAAAAAAATCTTTGAAATGCGTCGATGTTGCGGGAAGTATGAGAGAGAGGAAGGTGGATATCCATGTTTGCGAAGTTGCTTTTAAAGAACGGTTCTGTTTGATTATAGATTGCAGCTCACCAAGTGAGGCCTCTATTTAGATATACAAACTTCAATCACTTGTTCGGTTCGTTATGAAGTCATATAAAAGAGATATATTATTGATGTCGCGATTTTAAACACGGTTTATTAGTTTACATTAGGGTATTAATAAGACTACATTTGTTAAAATGTAGTCTCGCAGATTTGTATTTCTTTAGCGGTAAACGATAAGGTAATTGAAAATAGAATTAAATTAATTCAAAGATATTCAGTTAATTGAGATGCTAGCCAAATTATATAAAATGCCTTACCAAGTTATTATCAAAGAACAGTTGTAATAAGGATTAGCGATGTAATAAGGATTAGCGATGTAAGTTTCACGGATTAAAGTTTCAAAAGTATAATGATATGTTGATAGAAATCATAATTAAATTAATTCTAAGATAACTCAGCTGATTAAAATCAAAACAAATTTATCCGAAATAACCTTAATTAGCTCGGAGGAGTGGAGACGAGCGGAATAGTTCGTCTCTGAACTAATTTATCAAGATTTATAGAATTTATATGACGTATTAATCAGTGGCGGCTGTGTGGTTACAAATTTCTCTTTGCAGTCACGTGGGCTCGGGTTCAGTCCCCTACAGCATGGTAGCTTGTCACATTGTAGTTACAGACAGACCTATGCCTTTTGAAAAATTTTTAGTAGACGGAAAATGTGTGAAAGCTCATCGAAACCATAATGATATCCGTGGAGGCAGCTGATGATGGACGTATGTTGGAATTGTGGAATAGTATTATAACACATCCTTTTCATATATATATATATATAGGCGTAGGAATGGCTGTGTGGTAAGTAGCTTGCTTACGAACCACATGGTTCCGGGTTCAGTCCCACTGCGTGGCACCTTCGGCAAGTATCTTCTACTATAGCGACAAGCCGACCAAAAACTTGTGAGTGGATTTGGTAGACGGAAATGAAAGAAGCCCGTCGTATATATGTATATATATATTTATGTATATGTGTGTGTATGTGTTTGTGTATCTGTGTTTGTCCCCCCACCCTCAACATCGCATGACAACCGATGCCCGTGTGTTTACGACCCGTATCTTTGCTCCACTAAAGGCGGTGCTCCGGCATGGCCATAGTCACATGGACGGAAACAAGTAAAAGAGAAAAGATTATATATAGATATATATATATATATATATTATATATATTATATAATTATATATACATGGCCAAATGAAAGCGGAAGATGGAATATTACGAGAATTTACTATTAATCACGACAATTGTTTCGACACATTCTAGCATCGATCCCTCACGGGTAGGACACTCAACAACTGTTTCAGGAGCATCCGGCGGTGGAGATGTATCGTATCGGGAGATAAATAGGCACAACTCGTTAAGATAATAATTCCGGAATGTAACTTCTCGTTTTGTTGAAAGAAAAGCAGCCAGACGGAGGAAATATCTTTATTTACATAGAAGATCAAAAATAAAATCGCAGAGAGACTGATGCTAGATGTGTCGAAACAATCGTCGTGATTAATGATAAATTCTCGTATATTCCACCTTACGTCTTTTATCTAAAATAGCATAACGAACATTGTGAAAGTGAACGCGCTTACCAGTAAGTACCAGGTGTAAACCATTCGTTTTATTATCCAATATATATATATATATATATATATATATATATTATCGTTATAGATATATATATATATATATATATATATATATATATATATAATATATATATACATATATAGTATATAAATATATATATATATCATATTATATATATATATATAGATATAATATATATAATATATATAAATAATATATATATATATATATATACTTATAGAATATATATATATATATATATATATATATAAGTATATAATATGAATTAGAGAAAACCACTATTATGCAATTCAAACAATGATAGATATAAACCAAATCGTAAATAATAAATAAAAATATATTTTTAAAACATATAACTAGATCACTAGATCACAAAAAGTACAAAAACAATCAATTTATTACTTATTATATATTGTTTATTAATTGTTATACTTTTTGTGATCTAGTTTTAAAAAAATATAGTTTATTTTTTATTTATGATTTGGTTTATGTCTATCATTATTTGAATTGCATAATAGTGGTTTTTTCTCTAATCTATATATTATATAAATCCTTAAAATATATTTATATTGTGAAATTTGATTTAATACTAAATTGAATTTTCCCCTGTAAGTTTGAAGCTATACTCCCTATTATCATTATTATTATTATTATTATTATTATTATTATTATTATTATTATTATTATTATTATTATATTATATGTATTATGTAGGTATGTATGTATGTATGTATGTATGTATGTATGTATGTATGTATGTATGTATGTATGTATGTATGTATGACTGTGCATATCTTTGTATTTATAAATTTGTGCCTCCCCCACTCACCACACATACGCCATTGCTTGACAACCGTTGTTGGTTTGCTTATAATCGCATAACATAGAATGAGAGTGACGCACTTGAGGAGACTGCATCCTTTGAATTAGAGGCACAAGCTGGCCGATGAGCTTCTATACAGGTTCCGTCTCACAAATTTTCACCCACCATCCTTAAATCCAAAGCTTTAAGGAATGACACTTGTATGTTTAAGATTTGTTACAAAATCTTCACCGATATAGAAATAATCATCTCCAGTCAGGAAAGGAGTCTCTATCATACTGCTAAAAATAGCAGCCAAATCTCCTGTAAATCAGTTTCTAATGTCTTAACTTTAGACAAGACATAGAGGGTAATGTAACGATAAAGTGAGGGTTACTTTTAAAATAATTCTGCTCATTGATCTACTCAAAGATAGCAGCTAGCATGTAGTTAAACAGCGATTACAACAACAGCAATGACAACAACAACAACAACCGCTATATGTACACAACATCTTGTTCTGTAAATAAAAGAGACTGAAGTAATTCCATACCAATGGATCTTGGAAACACGACATTGTTTATATGATCAATCTCCATCTCCAACCTCTTCACAAATTTTCATATCACAATATAAATATTCACAATCATGGAGTTTTAATACTGCAGACAAAAATTTTGGCAGGTGAAGAACATAATTAATATTCCTGTGTTGGGTCTTAACAACAATATTGACACACACATATATATATAATGTATGTGTGTGTGACTATGTATGTGTATATATATATATATATATATATATATATATATATATATATATATATATATATATATATATATATATATATACATACATACATACATACATACATACATAACACATATATATATATGTGTGTGTGTGTGTGTGTATATATATATATATATACACACACACACACACACACACACACACACACACACACACACACACACACACATCAGAGCACCTTTTCTATGGAGCGGTGTACTGTGCTAAAGACAGACAACAATATTTAATTTCCGGATTATTTACCGACTGCAAATACCGCAATTGTATTTATTTGGTTCTTCTAAACTTTATAACCTTTATTTTTCATTAGAGCAAATACATGGAAGCCAAGCTTTAATGAATTAAAACTAATTCCTTTAATTCTACTATCCAAACATAAAGTATATATTTGGCAATGACTACTTGGAGCATAATAGCAAACGAACAAGCCATCCAAAAGTAATTGCTAATTAGCAATCGCTAACAACATCATCAGCTGGATGTTCCGAATTGCCGGCTAATTAAATGAAACGCACATGAAAGGTCATAACGATGTGCTTGTGTATATC
>NC_043012.1:5201516-5219016 GCF_006345805.1 Octopus sinensis
TCTGTAATTCGATGCGAAAATCAAACCGAAAAGAAAAAAAATGTCTGTGGAAATTAATGTCACTTTCACTCCGATTCTTTTCTCCCATATGGAAAATTCTATAGAACATTTCAAATCAGAACACAAAGCAAAATTCTTTCCTGTCTTTAAGTTTAATATCAGAATATCCATTGTAAGATTCAATTGAAATTCAGCGAGCGTCTTTCTAACTATAGCTGATCAATGTTACTAATGATATTAATAATATTCGGCCTTGTATAAAAGAATCTACGTTATCAAATACATTATCCATTGGTAGCATTTACGAAATCAGAAAATCAGTTCAAGGAACTAATCATTGAGACAGACTCTTCCCCTACATTTAGGCTGGATGTAATAATAAAACGAAATAGAATCCGAAACGAATGCCGAGGATATTTTCTTTGAGAGAACGTTAGCATTAATGTATTACTTTTCCGAACAAAATCTCTACGACATAGAGTAGCTAGAACCGTTTACATTGAAGCGAATGAAGCAATTTAATGTAAGGAAATGTTGTTCTACTTTGGTCCATTCTAATGACGTTGTTAACAACAGTAGTGGCTTTGTTTTAATATCTTATATTATCGTTTCGTTTCAATTATGTGGTTGTTTAACCCCATATCGTCTCTGATAGCAGACCAATGTTCAAAAATGACATTTCAACCATAACAATCTCTTCATATTTTCTTTTTTTTCGGACAGTGTATATAAAACGGCACCATATAATGGATTCTTACTCGGCTTAACTCCTTGAAAGTGAAAAGTGGATATATGCACTCAAAGTTTTATTACCGTTAACTGTGTAAAACTGTTTTACACCCCGGCTTTGAAAATACTTATCCTAATGCTGCGAGAAGCGGGGACATCACCATTGACACTTTCTACAAAATATAATCTTACAAGACTATTGAAAGGTTGCAAGACGCAACGAAAATTTTAGAAAATAAAAATAAGAAATAAGTGGAAATTTTACCGGTGAGTGTGTTAAATAATAAAGCACTGAAAGAGAATGACTCTCCCCAGACACAACAGAATATGCTTCAACACACAAACTCATATAAAGAATCTTGCAAACCAAATCCCAAAACGAAATATAATCTTACAGATTTTCTTAAACTTTTTTTCACATATTTCATCAAATATCTCTTTACACACTAAAAATCAAATATTTTTATAGTGTTATATGAAAGCCGAACCTACAGCAGATGCTGAAAATAAAGGTAAACGTATTTAATACACTTTACTCTTTTACTCTTTTATTTGTTTCATTCATTGGATTGCGATCAGGTTGAGGCACCGTTTTGAAGGATTTAGTCGTGCAAATCGAACTCCAGAACGCATTTCAATTTTATTCTTTTATTCGTTTATTCTTTTACTTGTTTCAGTCATTTGACTGCAGCCATGCTGGAGCATCGCCTTTAATTATTTAAATTTTCTTCATAAACTCTACGTTTCTGCGAAACATAGAGTTTATGAAGTTTATTCTTAGGAAGTAGGGGCCTTAAGCAGTGATATGTATAAATGCAATGTTATTATCAGTTCCAATATGCTTGTGGTACATTTGGACTAATAAACAAGCCATTTCCTGTGTTTTATCGTGGAGAAAATTTATCGGTGTTAACAACGGTGTAAATATACCTAGATCAGTTCGCAGCGCCCCCTTTCCAGACTATGAGATGCAGCATTTCGGAGTAGTTGCCTCCTCTTCGATCACAGACACTGGGCAGAGGGCACTGCGAACTCATTAAAGCGAGTGATTTTTTTATGCTATTTCAGTCACCGTTCGATGGCTGATAACGCTATACAGCGGCTCATTTACACTTCTAGATTCTCTTTGACAATACCAAAAAGAACTCGAACTAAATGTTCAGATGAAGACAGAGAGAAAGACATCAAATTATTCAAATGCCTAACACTGCAGAATAAAAGCGATCAAATGTCTCGTCATTCGATACTCCCTCTTCCAATGAAAGTCCAGTCCTTGTTACCGTGTGCTGGCTTCTACACCTCAGCAGCCCTGAGAGGCATGAGAACAAGGTACAATGTCCTAGCAGGGCTTCCCATATACTGGATAGGCCATAGGATAGGGGCCAGACGAATATGGACCGCCGCTTCTTAGAGTTAAAGATAGGTTTGCATTGGACAAACACCACTACTTAGCAAAACAAAGCATAGATACAGAAATAGCGATGATAATTCAAAACCGATCAGACTGCAAAGCGATCTACTTAACTTTGTTAGCAATTTGGTCTTGGATCCTTCAATTCCTGTTTAACTGCTTACATATATAACTATACAAGAACACACAGTATAAACGCCTCTCCGCGGGGTGGGGGACCAAACCCCAGTCTCCAGCGTGACAGGCGAGGGTAGTTTACCACTATACTACCGAGGAAGCGCAAAAGACAGTCCGGAGACAAGAACAGAGGAAAAAATTCGTCAATGGTCCTTGCTCCATAAGGATCGAAGCGCTTAAGATGGTAAATAAGTAAGACTGTTTATTTCCTGTTCTTCCAGTTGACTCAGCTGAAGAAATGAGTTGCGACGTCACTGGTGCCAAGCTGTATCGACCTTTGATTTTCCCTTAGATAACATCAGTGACGTTGAGACGGGAGGCTGGTATGCATTGGTGGCTGCTGGTCTTCCATAAACGACCTTGCCCAGACTTGTGCCTTGGAAGCGAACTTTCTTGGTGCAATCCCATGATCATTCAGGACTGTAGGGGGTCGGGTCTTTACCGTTGACCCAAGTAAGCTGCAATGTGAAAAGTGATAGATTTGAAACATGGCGCGGTGGTATGTCTGACACTAATAACCATTAAGACAAAATATCTCGAGATGAAAATACGTTCACAATATTGTGTAGATTCTCCTTTTATGTTTATCATCTGTGAACCAGATATCTGGTTAATCAAAGAGTCATCTGGCAAGGCAATCTGTTGAGACACCGAATATCTGATTGGATTATATTTACCTATCTTGTCCATCTGTAGAATTGAGCAGCCAATATTCTATCCTTTTTATATTTCCAACTCTTTATTTATCCCCATCCCTCTCTCTCTCTCTCTCTCTCTCTCTCTCTCTCTCTCTCTATTCTCTGTCTTTCTTTCTTTTTCTCTCTTCCTCCCTCTCTCCCTCTTTACTTTCTTGTTAACTTTGTCTCGCTCCCTCATATGTGTGTATATATATATTATATAAATGTTCTTATACGTACGTCTAATGTGTTTGTGTGGGTGTGTATGTGTCCATGTGTGGGTGTGTATGTGTCCATGCGTGTGTGTGTATATGTGTACATATATATATATATATTATATATATAATATATATATAACTATATATATATATAGATTATATATATATATATATATATATAATATGCATTCGCAGTCTAAAATAACAATATGCACGGTGATTGCTTTACGGGAGATTAGTTTTAAATAGTTTTAATGTTGCATCAGAATTGCAAGGAGAGCGCTTAACGTATAGAAGAAAAGGAAGAAGAAGAAGAAGAAGAAGAAGAAGAAGAAAGAAGAAGAAGAACAAGAAGAAGAACAAGAAGAAGAAGAAGAACAAGAAGAAGAACAAGAACAAGAACAAGAACAACAACAACAACAACAACAACAACAACAACGAGACGAAGGAAATCTGGCTACTTTACATTTATCTAAGCATGAAATGCGTTTACAATGGATCAATATTGTCGGTGTGCTTGTGTGGTTCCTGCTACGACGTTACTTTAACTTGTAGTTGTTTGTTGTTGTTTTGTTGTACAAAGTTGAATAAAAGGAAGATTTAATATATTAGATCTTCCAAAGAGAATCGATAAAAATTTGTTTTTCATTACATAGCTTATGTGTGTGTGTGTGTATGTGTGTGTGTGTGAGTGTCTATGTCTGTGTCTATGGTCCGTGTGAGTGAATGTATACATATGAGTTCTTGTATTTATGTATGTATACGTATATGTATATAGACATACATATAAACAAACACCCACCCACACACACGCAAACTACATACATATATATATATATATATGTATATATATATATGTGTGTGTGTGTGTGTGTATAGATAGATAGATAGATAGATAGATAGATAGATAGATAGATAGATAGATAGATAGATAGATAGATAGATAGAAAGATAGATAGATAGATAGAAAGATATGCATCTGTGCATGTGTATATTTACACGCCTATAAAAACATTTATATATATATATATACATATGTATATATATATATATGGAGAGAGAGAGAGAGAGACAGAGAGAGTGAGGGATGGGAGAGAGTGAGTGAGAGGGAGAGAGAGGAGTGAGTGAGAGAGAGGGAGGGAGAGGGAGAGAGAGAAACCATAGTCAGGTGGTATTAGAGGTGAATATAGATGTATTTTTTACATGACTTCCCTATGATTACAGCCGTTTCGTATACATATATACAGATACATATATATGTATATATACAAACATACGTATAGATATTGCTATATTTTATTTTCGGTATTGAATACACTTTGTAAACGATGTGGCTCATCAGTCCTTTTGAATCTACGCCAATACGTCTACTGAGGGTATCTTTCTCAAAGCTTCATTGCATGTGTCTGTTTCAGTGCGCTTGCGCTTACATTTAGGAGTTGTAGAAGCATTCTCAAATGTGTAAATAGGCGCAGGAGTAGCTTGTTTACCAGCCACATGGTTCCGGGTTCAGTCCCACTGAGTGGCAATTTGGATAAATGTCTTCTACTATAGCCTCGGGCCGACCAAAGCCTTGTAAGTGGATTTGATAAACGAAAACTGAAAGAAGCTCGTCGTGTGTATATATGTATGTGTGCGTATGTGTGTTTGTGTTTGTGTGTCTGTGTTTGTGCCCCCAGCATCAAAAGAGACTGATAGAATAAGTACTGGACTTACAAAGAATAAGTCCCTGGGTCGATTTGTTCGACTAAAAAGGCGGTGCTCTAGCATGGCCGCAGTCAAATGACTGAAACAAATAAAAGAATAAAGGAATAAAAGAAAAGACATTCTCAAACAAAATTCAGCTTTCGACTTTAGTTAAAACTCTTTGAACATGGCCTTAGGCTTAATTCACTCGTGTATATGGAGCTGATAGAGATGGAGAGGATTGCTGATGGGAGGCCATATATGTGGTAACATGTTCCTTGCCACATTTCCGGAAACAGTCTGAAGTGGTCCCCAATTTCTGACCCTTTTAATTCCCTCGATTGTAATCTCAAGGGTTACTACGTGCCGTACACGGTTGAGAAAGAAAACAACTGCTTTGCCTGCAACACCAAGGCCGAGCTGGTACCCACGTTCAAGGAAGTGTTCGAACATCTTCCCAAGGAATAATTGAGGAGCCTACATGAGGTCGAAGTTGCAGATGAGGACAGCTACTTTGAGTAGCTTGTTAGCTCCCAGCTATAATTTTGTTGAAATTCTTTTGATTTTTAAGATAATTTCATTTTATTTTCGTTTTATCCAAACCGAGCACCCTATATATATATATATATATATATATATATATATATATATATATATATATATATAATATAAAATATGAATTAGAATTTGTTATTATGTTTGGGTTTAAGTCTATGACTGTTTGAGTTGCATAATAGTGGTTTTATCTCTAATTCATATTTTATATATTTATACAGTGAAATTTGATTTAATACTAAATCGAATTTTTCCCTGTAAGTTTGGAGCTATACTCTCTATTATATATATATATATAATATATATATATTATATATATATATATAATGTAACTGCATACAGACTATGAAACGGCTATCAACAAATGGAATTTGTTTTTTTCTTTTAATTATTTCATGCTGGAGCAGCGCCTTTAGTCGAAGAAACTGACCCCAGGAATTATTGTTTGTAAGCCTAGTACTCATTATATCGGTCACTTTTGCCAAATCGCTATGTTACGGGGGACGTAAACGTGCCAACATCTGCTGTCAAGCGATGGTGGGGAAAACACAGGCACACAAATACATACATGTGTGTGTGTGTGTGTGTGAGTATGGCGGATTTCTTAAGTTTCCATCTACCAAATCCACCCACAAGGCTTTATCGCCCCAATGCTATAGTAGAAGACACTTGCTCACGGTGCCACCCAGTGAGACTGACTCCGGAACCATGTGGTTGGTAAGCAAGCTACTTACCATACAGCCACTCTTCCACCATTTTTTTTCTCTTATTTTGATTACTTATTACATACCCCACCCACCATTAGAATTTCTGGATTTCCGGAACGACGGTGACGTTAATCACAGACCCGGTCTCAACCAGTAGCTTTCTTGTTAGCCGGATACCCGACAGAAAGGTCACAGGAAATATAGAGAATGAAACCGGTAGGTAGATAGATAGATAGATAGATAGATAGATAGATAGATAGATAGATAGATAGATAGATAGATAGATAGATAGATAGATAGATAGATAGATAGAGAGATAGATAGACAAGCAAGAAGTTAAGAGCAGACAGAAAGACAGATAGACAGGTATATATTCTTCAAAAGGAATTATGGAAGAAGTACACGAAATATAATTGTATAGGCGTAAAATATAATCACTTTTATTGTGGTGTTGCCTTATAACGTTATATACATGCGTACATAAACACACACACATACTCACCCTCAGATACTTATATACCCCACACATATAAATTTATCTATATATGCATTTTATCAAACACTGATGTGCATGCGTGCGTAAATACATGTGCATGTGTGAGTATATTATGTGTGTATAATATATATAGATATATATATATATATATATATATATATATATATATATATATTACATCTATACACGCATGTATATATGAATCATGTAAAACATATGCTACAATATATGCCTTATACAAACGTATATTTATGTGAGCGTAAAGTATTTGTGCATGCATGCGAAAACATCCGCACAGTCAATACACATATATACACAAACGCACACACATACACACCTAGGTATAACTTATTACATAATTGTATATGTTATTCTGCGTATAGCACATCGGATACATTTATGTGTATCTGATAGCTTCACTACAGCAATGATAAAATAGTTTGTATCGATTTTTTTCCCTAGGATATATCACTGCTGTATATGTTTACTTCTGTATGTGTTACTATATATCAAAGCTTAATTTCTTTTGAGTGCGTGTATGAGATGAAGAAAGTGTAGTTGTTATTACATATACGCCTACCCCTACACGGAATACCGAACACCTGTTCGTTTTTAATTAAGAGCGTGTTAATGTAAATAATAGACTGCGGTGAGAACGATGGCAGAGGTAATTGAATAAATACCTTTTTTTTTTTTCATTTCTTTTCCGTATAACAAATGACATCAGTATAAATATATATGAGCACAAGTGAAGATGCGTGGCTTAGTGGTTAGGGCATTCGGCGTAAGGTCGTGAGTTCAATTCCCGGCGATGCGATGTGTCCTTGAGCAAGACACTTTATTTCATTTTGCTCCAGTCACCTCAGCAGGAAAAGGGCCAGCCTTGTCACACTGAATCGCCCTCAGAACTAAGCTTCTTATTTCTTTACAGCCCACAAGGGGCTAAACATAGAGCGGCACAAACAAGGACAGACAAACAGATTAAGTCCATTACATCGACCCTAGTGCGTAACTGGTACTATATTTACCGACCCCGAAAGGATGAAAGGCAAAGTTGACCTCGGCGGAATTTGAAATCAGAACGTGACGGTAGACGAAATACCTATTTCTTTACTACCCACAAGGAGCTAAACACAGAGGTGACAAACAAGGACAGACACACGGGTTAAGTCGATTAGATCGACCCCCGTGCATGACTGGTACTTATTTAATCGACCCCGAAGGATGAAAGGCAAAGTCGACCTCGGCAGAATTTGAACTCAGAACGTAGCGGCAGACGAAATACGGCTACGCGTTTCGCCCGGCGTGCTAACGTTTCTGCCAGCTCGCTGCCTTTCCCTCAGAACTAAATTAAGTATACACATGTCTGTGGCGTGCTCAGCCACTTGCACGTTAATTTCACGAGAAAGCTGTTCCGTTGATAGTATTAACTGGGACCCTCGACGTCGTAACCGACGGAGTGCTCCTATGCTCACAACAGTCTTACTCAAACAGACAGATATAACGCAATAATTACATTCAAACACAAACGTAAGTTTAGAGACACACACATTTATCTGTGTAGAGGATATCCCTGCGTGGGTGTTGCTAGAAATAGCAACCAAACCCCTGTCACTTTAATCACTTACTTTTCTAATGAAATGGAACCAACAGGATATTTTAATACCTCTTTTACTTGTTTCAGTCATTTGATTGTGACCATGCTGGAGCACCGCCTTTAGTCGAGCAAATCGACTCCAGGACTTATTCTTTGTAAGCCTAGTACTTATTCTATCAGTCTGTTTTGCCGAACCGCTAAGTTACGGGGACGTAAACACACCAGCATCGGTTGTCAAGCGATCTTGGGGAGGACAAACACAGATACGATACACAAACATATACACACATGTACAAACATATATATATATATACATATATACGACGGGCTTCTTTCAGTTTCCGCATACCAAATCCACTCAGAAGGCTTTGGTGGGCCCGAGGCTATAGTAGAAGACACTTACCCAAGGTGCCACGCAGTGGGACTGAACCCGGAACTATGTGGTTGGTAAGCAAGCTACTTACCACACAGCCACTCCTACGCCTATACCGATATTTTAAATTTGGGCTCAAGGCCAGCCATTTCGGGGGAAGGGGAAGTCGGCTGCATTCATCCTCAGTACGCAGCTGGTACATATTTGATCGACCTCGAAGGAAGGAAAAGCAAAGTCGACCACAGCTGAGTTTGAACTCAGAGCGTAAAGAGGGACGAAATGCCGCCGAGCATCTTGCCCAGCGTACTATCGACTCTGCCAGCTCACCGGCTGAGGATATTTTTATATTAAAGACTAGCAATTCTGACCAAAAGAATACTATGAATAGAGCTTGGCTGGAACGCCTTTTGATCAGAAATCTGCTGGATCAAGGACTGCTTGAAGTTTATAAGAACAGCAACAACAATTACACAAATAGAAACACGTAGTTTTGAGATATTTGAACCACCTAAGGTGGGTCGGAATAGTTCAGCTAGAAGTAGCAGTTAAACCACCCTCACCTTCTATCCAAAATATCCAAAGCGCAGGCATGGCTGTGTAAGTGCAGGCATGGCTTTGACTTTAAAAGCGCATAACTTTCCAACGATGTAGTTTCGGGTTCAGTTCCAATGAGAGGTACCTTGCGCAAGTGCCTTCAACTATAGACCCTAATTTGGCCAATGCCTAGTATATAGAAATGTGTATGTATATGTATATCTGTGTATGACCGTGTTTGTCTCCTTGATCAACATGATAGCGGATGTTAGCTGCTTTACGTCCACCATAAGAAAAACGATAGAATAAGTACCAGACATAAGAGCTGGAGTCGAACAATCCGACTAAAACCCTTCAAACCGGTGCCCCAGCATGACCACAAATCAATGACAGAAACAAGTAAGCGATAGATGATAAAAAAACTGCCCATGGGTAGGACGCGTTGATCGAGACTAGAATAATGTCATTGATCATAGTTCTGCCTGATAACATATGACCTGGACTAAGCAAGGTGAAAAATATCTGTTATTTCGAACGGAAAAAAACGCCTCATGTTGGACTCACTGTTTTTATTAAACATGTTGCGACATAGAGTTAACCATTTAAGGTCTTTATTTTAAGCAACCCATGACGTAATTGTGTGTGTGGTGTGTGTGTGTGTGTGCGTGTGTGTGTGTATGTGTGTGTGCATGTGTATATGCCTGTGGTATGTATTCCGTGCATTTTTATGTATATATTTCAAAAATATTCTGTGTATATCATGTGTTTGTATAATGTATATATATATATATATATATATATATATATATATATATATATATAAAACAGTACTTGGAGAATAAGAACGGAACGAAACGAACGAATCGAATCATATATATATATATATATATATATATATATATAATATATATATATATATATCACATAGATATATGCTTGTATTCAGAGTCACAAACGTACACACACAAACAGCATAATATAACCAAAAGCTTTGATACACAAGACGAGAACCGTTCTCAATATAATAATTCTGTATAGATGCACATGCACTGTGTATGAATGCATTAATACATACACACACACACACATATATATATATATATATATATAAGGCGGTGCTCCAGCATGGCCGCAGTCAAATGACTGAAACAAGTAAAAGAGTAAAAGAGTAAAAGAGTATATATATATAAATACATATATATATATATATATATATATATAAATACATATATATATATATATATATAATATAATATTATAATTATATTATATTATATTATATTATATTATATATATTCCAAAATATAACAACATGTGGATTCTTGGCGATTTTTTTCCTCCATCTTCCAGTCTTCTCGTTTCTGAAGAAGAGCTTTGCTCGAAACGTAAGCCACACACTCTTTCTTTCCTTCCATAAGCAACTTATTAATACTTTGCATGCACCACGTACTCGCGTTGTTTTGTTTCTTGTCTTTTTTCTAATTTTTTAAAATTGTATATATATTTGTATGTGTAACGTAACAGTTTAGAAAAACCATTAGTGTTATATGTAGCATGAACTAGACATCTCCATATATTAATGCTTTGGGGTGGGGCTGTAATCGCCTATATTATTGATTCTGTTATTATCATGTTTTAAATTGTTACACTAGATAATTATAGAGTCAATGATATCTTCACAAATATTTTTTCGTGAATTATTTGCTCCTTATTGAAATTATTTTCACACCGGTGGCTGCCGGGATTCGGCGCAAAACGTATTAGTTGCTGCGAGGATTCAACGCGACATGTTGGGGCTCCCCATCATGGTAACACGTGCTGAGGGAGGTGAGGCTATTATGCCACGTGAGTCTAAATATTTGAATGTATGCTGAGAAATTGTCTTGGCCTGTTTGCCTTCGGACGGTTGATTTCTGTAGTTATCAGTGTATTTTGGCGATTTAAAAAAGAGTTTTGACTGTTATTTCCAGCAGGTAGACATACTTAGCATGTCCTTTGATTTATTTTAATCTTTCAGCTATTTAATACCTTTTTTAGGCCTGCAATCGCCTATGTTATTGATTCTGCTATTATCATTTTTGAATTGTTACACTAGATAATAATAGAGTCAATAATGTCTTCACAAATATCTTCTCGTCAATTATCTGCTCTGTATATATATGTGTGTATGTGTGTGTGTGTGTGTGTGTGTGTGTGTGTGTGTGTGTGTATGTATGTGTATATATACACATACACACACACAAATATATATAGGGTTGTCCAAAAGTCTCCTGGCAGTAAATTAAAACCATTTAATTCCAAGATTAAAACAAAAAATTATTTTACATGAAAGTTCGCTAATAAATAGACAAATGTTGAAAAAAAAAAATTAATCTTAACTCACTGCCTTCAATAATTGGAATGAATAAATAAAATTGAATATTAAGTATTTATAGAATTTTGATTTACTGTCGGGTTATCTTTAGCCTGCTCTGTATGTATGTATGTATGTATGTATGTATGTATGTATGTATGTATGTATGTATGTATGTATGTATGTATGTACGTATGTATGCATGTATGTATACATATATAAATATATATTTGAACGGTTGAATATTTCCTTTTTGGTTTTAAATTACGGCTAGCCACCTTAATCATTTTATAATTCAGCTATATGTGTATCTGTGTATATATGTATATATATATATAGACTTTCTCTCCTTTTTTTCTCTCCATTTTTTCTCTCCTTGTTTCTCTCCTTGTTTTTTCTGTGGTGTCCCTTTCTGTAGAAGAGCGTAGGCTCGAAACGTAAAAGACTTTCTATTCCTGAGCGTTATACTAATACATCTGCTTGTTTTGTACACCACCTGTCTTCGTCTTTTGTTTTTTGCGTAAACTCTCTCTATATATGCATAGATGCGTCTGTGAAGTTAACATATTTAGAAATTATCACATAGAATCAGTGTTGTACCTCCTTGTATGCTTATGAGGGCCAGACTATGGTGTTGCACGCCTTTATCAAAACAGGAAACTTCCTCGAGACAAACAACGAAACGGTTGCCTTCTACAAAATTTCATTGGTCAATACTAGGCCGTTATAGATGACATTTGCTCACAGTACTACGCTGTTGTGATTGAGCGCATTTTCACTATGCATTACCTACTTTTCCCAGCAACCACTCTATTCTTTTTACTGCACTTACTAAGCTATTAAAAAAAGTACATCTGACTTCCGCTTGTGAATTTCACAGTGCTGCATTGCCAATTGGATAATGGGTTGGGAAGGAAGACCAATCAGAATTGATCAGATATCGCCGAGAAATGCTATGCCCTAAGTTGAGAGTTAATATATTGTTCCAATTTCTCCTGAAATAGTTTCCATATGTCATGTCCAAACCAATTCATCATTGTTTTATTGTCCGCTATTTTATATGGATAATCGATGATCGTAAATTTATGTCTTCTTTAGTATAAATGTTCTTTTATAACTTAAATAATACATTGTGAAGGCAACAAGACTAAACTAGAACACATGGGGTCCCGAGTGATTTTGATCCGAGCAAGTGAGGTAGCCTTTACGTAGTTACTTCACCCCCTAGAAACAGCAACAAAATATTAGTAACGTATACGCTAGGAATTTGGTAAACACATGTATGCATGAGTGTAGTTATATATATATATATATATTATATATATATTTATTTATTTATTTATTTATATATTTATTTATTTGTATATATATATATATATATATATATATATATATATATATATATATATATATCTATATATATAATATATATATATATATATATATATTATGCTGTTCTGTGATAGTAAGATCAACAAGGAAAGTACTCTATTTGATGGGGGATAAATGTTATTTAATAAACACAATATATATCTATATATATTGGTTTCATGAGCCGCAAGCTTGCCGGACGAGTTAAAAAGTACTGTCCGACAAGCAGCTCTCAGCACATGAAACTAATAATATTACATAAGACATACATTGTGTTTATTAAATGACATATATATATATATATATTGGGTTGTCCGGAAAGTTCGTGCTGATTTATAGTATTTTAACTTTCGACATATTTTAGAACATGGTTGAGTCCATAAAATAGGATTTGACTGTACCTCCATTTAGAGCACAGTTTAAGCTATCTTTTCGTGGAAGAAGGTTTATGTTCCTATAATCTGTGTTAATTCTGTAACACTTTAAAATGGAAGATAAGAAAGTTCATTTTCGGCACTTGATGCTTTTCTTTTTCCGTAAAGAGGAAAATGCCGCACAAACAACGAAAGAAATATGCGCAGTTTATGGTGATGTTTCTTTATCCGAAAGAACTGTACGGAAGTAGTTCGTAAGGTTCCGAGCTGGAGATTGTAGCCTTATTGATAAAGAGCGACTAGGCAGACCGTCCACAACAGATGATGACCAAATCAAGTCATTAATTGAGAATAACCCACATTGCACAACCCGAGAATTGGCAGGAAGCCTCAACCTATCAAAAACCCGTCGTTCATGAGCACCTGGTAAAGATTGGGTACACAAATCGCTACGATGTTTGGGTACCACACGAATTGAGTGAGAAGAACCTTTTGGATCGCATTTCCATCTGTGATTCGCTTTATAAACGGAAAGAAAACGCGCCTTTTTAAAAGTAAACTGTGATAGGTAATGCCAAGTGTATCATCTACCGAAATGTTCAGAGAAAATGATCCTGGAGTAAGTGACATGAGCCACCTTAAGCCACCCCAAAAGCGGGTCTTCACACAAAAAAAGTCATGCTTTGTACCTGGTGGAATTAGAAAGGAATTCTGTACTATGAGCTTCTCCCAAGTGACCAGACGATTAATTCTGAGAAATACTACACACAACTGGACGAGTTAAAAGCAGAAATTCAAGAGAAACGTCCAGAATTGTCCAACAGAAAAGGTGTTGTTTTCCATCATGATAATGCAAGACCGCACGTTTCTTTGGGAATCAGACAAAATTTGCTGCAGCTCGGCTGGGATGTGTTACCACACCCTTCATATTCACCAGATATTACTCCTTAGGATTTCCACTTATTCAGGTCTCTGCAGAATAGTCTTAATGGTAAAAATTTCAATTACTTGGATGATGTAAAAAGATACCTTGATGAATTCTTTGCTATGACACCACCTCAATTCTGGGAAGAGGGTATTTTCAAGTTGAAGGAAAGATGGAGACGCATTGTGCAACAAAATGGTGCATATTTGATTGAATGTAATGGCAAGCATTTATTGACCTTTTTTTCCTTTAATAATCGGCACGAACTTTCCGGAGAAGCCATTATATATATTATATATATAATATATATATATTATATATATAAAAATTAGTAAAAGATAAATTTTCAGATACTTGTCTTAAACATTCAAACAAGAAAATTCATAATTCAGAAGTATGACCATGAGATATTATTCGATACAAATAACAACATATTTATATTAAGACATAGATGATAAAAATATAGAAAAATAAGAATATGTTAATATATATCACACACACCACACACACACATATATATATATATATAGATATTATATATATATATATATATATATATATATATATATATATCACAATCAAGGAACGGCCATAATAGGCCATTCACCCACTAGAATAACAGCCAAAAAGCTTCAACCGCAAAATAACATTAATTCCGTAAACCAGGAGAAAATTAAAAAAACATTTACCCTGAATTCCTTATACGATGCACCGTTTCGTCTACTGTTTAATGGTAAACTAACCTGATTAAATTAAATCAAGCCAATCCACCATAGGCCCTTAGATCATCAGTAAGGAATAGCCAAATCGGAACAGATATTTTTCACGAGGCATTCCCGCCATGCCTCGCTAATATCTGACCTAAAATTTTCAAATCGTCGCACTCGCGCCAAATTTATCGGCAGCAAATAAATATAAGCCGCCGATTCCATTACGGAACCAACCAGAAAATTCATAATTAATCAATATAGGGAGGCAAAAAAATTTTGTAGAATTCTTTTGCCCCCAGCGGCCTAGTGGGAAAAAATTAAATAGTCATAAACCATTTTTAAGTTCAATATCACAATCAAGGAACGGCCATAATAGGCCATTCACCCACTAGAAATAACAGCCAAAAAGCTTCAACCGCAAAATAACATAATTCCGTAAACCAGGAGAAAATTAAAAAAACATTTACCCTTATATATATATATATATCTTGCTGTGCTGCTTACTATTGATTGTCAAAACAATAATGATATCCGTTTAGCAAGTGGTGATGGGAATACATATTTGCTATGCTTGGTTGTAGAAATTACAATCATATTGGTTGTTTGTTTTCATTGCTAATGTTAGTAAGCTTAGATAGTGCTTAGATATTAGTGTCTAGTTTTGGGCGGTTCTGTAATATATATGTATGTATGTATGTATGTATTATGTATGTATATATATATATATGTGTGTGTGTATGTATGTATGTAAGTATATATATATATATATACGTTTAAATATTTGTTGTGCAAGATTTTTTATGTGAAGTCGTGTGTTGAAACAGATATTGTTATATTTCGGAATGGTCATTTTGCCAGTTTAGCCAATAAAAACACACGCACTATATATTTGGTGCTATTTTGCTTCAGTGTTATTTATTTTTTGCATTAATCTTAATCCTATTTCGGCCAGAGTTCTTTCGTCACACTCCTGTGACCGCATCAGTGGTCGTTTGTTTTCTTCTTTCTTATTTGTGTCTCTCCTTACTAACCGTCAGCCATTTTGTATTTCTATTGTATGTCTTCATTTGCGCATGCTTATATCTCTATGTGCGTCTATGTTTATTTAGTGTGTGTATGTGGGGTGATGCCTGTAATATTTGTATCTTCTGTCTATATATGTTCATGTAATTTGTATTTTGTTTTTGTTGTTGTTTTGTTTTTGTTTATTCTTATTTTGTTCATGTGTTTACATCCACTTATTATTATCATTACATATGCTTGTAAGTTTGTATGTATGTATAACAACAATACTAGTAATAATAATAATAAATCGAATCGAAAAAAAAAATTATATATATATATATATATATATATATTATATATATATAATATATATATATATATATAGATATATATATATCTTAAAACAACGACACTGTGTATAACGCCGACCGAGACACCTTGTCTGAAAAGTAAGTTGGTTGGGGTTGGGTTGGGGGTCATAAACAGCCCTTTTGTTCGTAGGCTTTTCTGTATCGAAATAACAATAAAATTTCCCTCAAATTATATCCGAACATTTTAAGCTAGCTTAGACAATATCTGACAGGTTAGACAATATCTGACGAGATTGTCATAGCTGGAACGCTTTTGATCATAGATCTTTCTGATCGAAATAGCTACTGAATCGCCCTCAAATTATATGCTACAATCTTAAAATGCGCACACATTATATAATGCCAACCTAACACTCTGAAAATCAAGACGAAATTACCACGGTAGGAACACCTTTGATCAAAGGTCTTCAGAATCAGCACTAAGCAGAGCTAAACAGCAACTACTGTGTTAGGCGATAAAGCGTAAACTACTGCTGTTACAAACAACGCCATTAAACTACGTTAGATCGAAACGTGATTCCTAGTATTAAGCCGCAAAGGCTGCTTCAATTTAAACACTTCTTTCTCAACACTAACTAACCGCTGGGAGTTATAGAGATCTTTTCCGAAAAGTAAAATAATTAAAGCTGGCATTTAGCTAAAAGGATTTCATTATAAATTTCGCTGAAATCAACTGAAATCAGCGCCTTTTGATCATCGGAGAACTTGTGCGTTATTTTTTTTTTTGTTTCTTTTTCTGAGATTTTGGTGAATTTCGCGTTCAATGCTTTGAAAGAGAAATATGGGCGTCGCTCAAAGAACATGTGTGATTTGTTCGATTGTAGGCGACTATAAGCTGTATTTATAATTTAAAAATAATAAAACCCTTGGTGAACGCGGCTTTGAAACTAGATTTCGAAGAAAAGCCTGTGTGTACAAACATAAAAAACACATATAAAAATGTGTACATATATATATCTTTATATAACCATATACATATGCATGAGTATATATTCCTGTCTATCTATTGATCTATCTACCTATCTATCTATCTATCTATCTATAATATATATTATAATATAATATATATATATATATATATATATATAATACATATATTGACTGATTGAGAGACAGACAGACTGATAGATAGATAGATAGATAGATAGATAGATAGATAGATTAGATAGATAGATAGATAGATAGATAGATAGATAGATAGATAGATAGATAGGTAGATAGATAGATAGAT
>NC_043012.1:5221516-5234016 GCF_006345805.1 Octopus sinensis
TATATATATAGAGAGAGAGAGAGAGAGAGAGAGAGAGAAAGAGATTTTAGATAGATGGATAGATGTAAATGTATATATGCATATATTGATAAGATACCGCTGTTTCTATTTATATCTGGAACCTTCAAGATAAGATCTTGAAATTTAATTAATTCTTTTCATCTTAGTACCTTTTTTTTTCCTGTTTTTCGACTTGAACATTTTTTCTCCTCTATCTCATCATTCGTTCTATCTATCTCGTCCTCTCTCTCTTTCTCTCTCCCAATCTATCAATATATTTATCTTCCTAGATATATATCTCTATCTATCTATTGTTCTCTCTCTCTCTCTCTCTCTCTCTCTGTAGCTCTATCTTTAACTCTGTTACTATCTAATTCTCGTTCTGTTTTTCTTTTTTGTTTTCTCCCCGACATATTTCATATTCGCTCTCCCTCTCTCTCTCTCTCTCTCTCTCTCACACACACACACACACACAACACACATACTCTTATTCTCACCCTCTCTCTATCTCTCTCACCCTCTCTGTCTCACATACTCTCTCTTTCTCGCACTCTCTCACTCTTTCTCTTACCCTCTCTCCCTCACACACATTTTCTCTCTCCCTTTCCCTCACCCTCTTTCTTTCTTTCTCTCTCTCCTTCTCTCTCTCTCTCTCTATCTATCTATCTATCTATCTATCTATCGAATCACTCGCTCTGTAATATACTAACTACTATTTCTGCTTTCTTAATTAACTTACATCACCACAATATTTCCCTCCAGGTTTTTCCGTACGTGCTGCTGCAGTAGTAGTAGTAGTAGTAGTAGTAGTAGTAGTAGTAGTAGTAGTAGTAGTAGTAGTACTAGTAGTAGTAGCAGCAGCATTAAACACAGGTGATATTGCAAGAGATGTAGTAATTCCAAATGCATTTGTTCATTTAACATTATTCTTATTGTTGTTGTTGTTATTAATGCAGTTCTTGTTATTACTGTTGCTGCGAGTATATTTCCTATAATTACAGATCACTTCACTTCTCACTACTGATGTTGTTCTTGTTGTTCTTGATGTTGATGGCGGTTGTGATGGTGATGACGACGATAATGACGATGATGATGATGATGATGATTATGATGATGATGACGGCGATGATGACGATGATGATTATGAGGATAATGATGTTGATTATTATTATAATGATGATGATGAGGATGTCACTATAGCTATCATATTAATTCACTATATATCTCCCTTACACACAAACACGCACGCATATATGTGTGTGCGTGTGAGTGTGTGTATATACAACTTCCTTATTTCTTTATTGCCCACAAGGATCTAGATATTGAGGGGAGAAACAAGGAGAGACAAACGGATTAAGTCGATTACAACGACCCCAGTGCGTAACTGGTGCTTAATTTGAACTCAGAACGTAGCGGCAGACGAATTACCGCTAAGCATTTCGCCCCGCGTGCTAACGTTTCTGCCAGCTCGCCGTCTTTCTGTGATATCTGAGTTATTATCTGTTGTGCATTTTGTTGTTGCTTAAGTCCAGCTCAGTCGTGACTAGGCAGATCAATGATCAAATACATTTCAGACATAACCATCCCGCTTTTCTCTCATGCAGTTTTTCTTCTTTTTGTTTTTATCTAGGACTATATTATCCTATACCTAGAATTTCATTAGCCTCTGAATAAATCCTATGAAACATTAGGTATATCACGACATTGTAGAGGAAGAACCATCCAGAACAACATAGCAGTTGGTGAAAAGTGTTGGTGGTCAGCATGATAGGAGAGGATCGATAGGGGTCGGTAGAATGCCACTTGGATACAGGTCTAGGATTGATGCTGATGTTTACTCCAGGACGCAAAATGTGGATAGCTCCAAGCAATTCATTTGCAGATGTAATCCCTCTCGCTGCAATACTGTAAGCTGTAACCTGAGGAAGATACAAGGTCGGTCGGCCATTTACTGACTTTTTCAATTCAATATTCGCTCTTTCTCTCTTTTACTCTCTCTTTTACTTGTTTCAGTCATTTGACTGTGGCCATGCTGGAGCACCGCCTTTAGTCGAGCAAATCGACCCCGGGACTTATTTTTGTAAGCCCAGTACTTATTTTATCGGTCTCTTTTGCCGAACCGCTAAGTGACGGGGACGTAAACACACCAGCATCGGTTGTCAAGTAATGCTAGGGGGACAAACACAGACACACAAACACATACACACACACACATATATATATATACATATACACGACAGGCTTCTTTCAGTTTCCGTCTACCAAATCCGCTCACAAGGCATTGGTCGGCCCGGGGCTATAGCAGAAGACACTTGCCCAAGATGCCACGCAGTGGGACTGAACCCGGAACCATGTGGTTGGTAAGGACGCTACTTACCACACAGCCACTCCTGCGCCTATGTGAACTTGTTAATGAAGACACCGTTTCTCTCACTCCGTTTTCTTTCCTCAATTGTTTCTGCCCAGAACGTCAGACAAATTGTTTGTTGATTCCGTGTGCGTGTGTGTGTGTGTCTGTCTGTCTGTGAGTGTGTGCGTGGGTGTGTGTGCGTATGTGTGTGACGCACATGTAAAAATCATTAATAAAGAGCAGAAGCAATGCAGAGACTCAACGGTAGATAGTTTCATACGTTACCATTTATCAAAACCTATATGTGTGTGTGTAAGAATTCATATCTGTGTGTATATATGTATGTGTATGTATGAGTGTATGTGTGTATGTGGAGATAAATTGATAGACACATACATTCATATAAGCATTCGTAAATACGTACACAAATATCGCGATTGAATATAAAGAATATGTTTGTTTTGTATTCATTTCGGTGTGGTGATAAAAACAGCGAAACAAAGAGGGGGATTTGAGAGAGGGAAGAGGGGTAAAAGGAGGAAGGGGAGGTAGAAATCTTCAACATTCAAGAGAGGGGGATTTGAGAGGGGGAAGGGGAGGAGGGGGAGTTAGAAATCTTCCACATTCCAGAGAGGGGGATTTGAAGGAGGAAGGGGAGGAAGGGGAGGTAGAAATCTTCCACATTCCAGAGAGGGGGATTTGGGGGGGGAAGGGGAGGTGAAGGGGGGTAGAATCTTCCACATTCCGAGAGGGGGATTTGAAGGAGAAGGGGAGAAGGGGAGGTAGAAATCTTCCAAATTCCAGAGAGGGGGATTTGAAGGAGGAAGGGGAGGAAGGGGAGGTAGTAATCTTCAACATTCCGAGAGGGTGATTTGAGAGGGGAAAGGGGAGGAAGGGGAGGTAGAAATCTTCCCCATTCCAGAGAGGGGGATTTGAGAGGGGGAAGGGGAGAAAGGGGAGGTAGAAATCTTCCACATTCCAAAGAGGGGGATTTGAGAGGGGGAAGGAGAGGAAGGGGAGTTAGAAATCTTCAACATTCCAGAGAGGGGGAAGGGGAGGTAGAAATCTTCCACATTCCAGAGAGGGGGATTTTAAGGAGGAAGGGGAGGAAGGGTAGGTAGAAATCTTCCACATTCCAGAGAGGGAGATTTGAGAGGAGGAAGGAGGAATGGGAGTTAGAAATCTTCCACATTCCTAGAGGGGGATTTGAGAGGGGGATTTGAGACGGGGAAGGGGAGGAAGGGGAGGAAGGGGAGGTAGAAATCTTCCACATTCCAGAGAGGGGAATTTGAAGGAGGAAGGTGAGGAAGGGAAGTTAGAAATCTTCCACATTCCAGAGAGGGAGATTTGAGAGGGGGACGGGGAGGAAGGGGAGGTAGAAATCTTCCACATTCCAGAGAGGGGGATTTGAAGGAGGAAGGTGAGGAAGGGAATTTAGAAATCTTCCCCATTCCAGAGAGGGGGATTTGAGAGGGGGAAGTGGAGGAAGGGGAGGTAGAAATCTTCCACATTCCAGAGAGGGGGATTTGAAGGAGGAAGGGGAGGAAGGGTAGTTAGAAATCTTCCACATTCCGAGAGGGGGATTTGAGAGGGGGAAGGGATGAAGGGGAGTAGAGAATCTTCCACATTCCGAGAGAGAGGGGGATTTGAGAGGGGGAAGGGGGGAAGGGGAGGAAGGAGAGGTAGAAATCTTCCACATTCCAGTGAGGGGGATTTGAGAGGGAGAAGGGGAGGAAGGGGAGTTAGAAATCTTCCACATTCCGGAGAGGGGAATTTGAGAGGTGGAAGGGGAGGAAGGGAGGTAGAAATCTTCCACATTCCAGAGAGGGGGATTTGAGAGGGGGAAGAGGAGGAAGGAGAGGTAGAAATCTTCAACATTCCAGAGAGGGGGATTTGAGAGAGGGAAGGGGAGGAAGGGAAGTTAGAAATCTTCAACATTCCAGAGAGGGGGATTTGAGAGGGTGAAGGCGAGGAAGGGGAGGTAGCAATCTTCAACATTCCAGAATTGAGAGAGGAAGTGGAGGAAGGGGAGGTAGAAATCCTTAACATTCCAGAGAGGGGGATTTGAGAGGGGGAATTGGGAAAGGTAGTTAGAAATCCTTCAACATTCCAGAGTGGGGGATTTGAGAGAGGGTAGGGGGGTATGGGAGTTAGAAAACTTCCACATTCCATAGAGGAGGATTTTAGACGGGGAGGGTGTGGAAGAAGGGATTTGAGAGGGGGAATGGGAGAAAGTGGAGTTAGAATTCCTCCACATTCCAGAGAGGGAGATTTGAGAGGGAGAAAAGGAGGAAGGGGAGTTAGAAATCCTCCACATTCCAGCGGGGGGATTTGGGAGGGGGAGGGGGAAGGGAGTTATAAATCTTCTACATTCCAGAGAGGGGGATTTGAGAGGGCGAAGGGGTGGAAGTGGGGTAGAAATTTTGAACTTTCTAGAGAGATGAATTTGAAAGGGGGAAGTAGAGGAATGGGATGTAGAGATCTTCAACCTTCCAGATATGAGATTTGAGAGGGGAAAGGGATGGAATGTGTGGCAACATTCTTCAACATTCCAGAGAGGGATTTTGACAGGGGGAATGTTTGAAGGGAGGAAGTAGAGGTAGAAATTGTGAACTTTCCAGCGATGTATTTGAGAGGGGATGGAGAGGAAAGGGAAGTAGAATTTTTTTAAATTCCAGAGAAGGGTATTTGAGATCGGGAAGGGAGGAAGGGGAGGAAGTTTATAGAGGAGTATTTGCGAGAGGGAAAGGAGAGGAAGGGGTGGACGGTTATGTAGAAATCTTCAACATTCCAGAGTGGAGTGTTTGAGCTGTTGAAGGAGAGTAAGTGGAGGAAGGGGAGGTATTTCGTGTGTATTCACATTTCAATGTTACCTTACTTTCAAAGCATTTATAAAGGTACCCGTAAAACTGCGTATCTCGGTAACCCGTGGTCCGATTTACGCGAAACTTGTTTTGTTCCGTTTGTATTCACATGAGCATCCGATTCATGAGGTCTCCTACTTGTGTCTCTTTCCCTCTGTTTCGCCAGACACTCAGCTCTCCGGACATCCGATTCCTGGTCTCTCTTGCTTCTATCTCTTTCCCTCTGTTCCGCCAGATACTCAGCCCTTGCTTTATCAGTCTCATTGATCCTTCTATTCACATACCTGTCCCGATCTTGGGTAAATACATCGTCAAGGACCCGTTCGTATTTCGGTGTGAAATAATTTTTTCCACAGGTTTTTTGGGGAGCATTTAAAGTATCTCTCCTCCAAATTCATCGCAATCCACTTTATTCCGAAAAAGTAAGTGGCGAGAGGTTGAGGCGACCTCAGAGTTTCCCACCAACGGTGTTTTACTTCGTTTTTTTTTCTTGTCCAGGTTATTTCGCATGCTTTCAACGAATATGACATTGAAATCACGCGTAAACGGCTCCTTTCCCCACAAAAGGAAAGATTTAGTCGCTATTTCTTGCACGCTCTGCTACCACGTAACAGCTATTTCGAGTCCTATATCGCAAAAGCTGTTACGTGGTGGCAGGGCGTACTAGAAATAGCAGCCAAACCTTTGGAGGTGAGATACGTTGAATGCACTGGAAATAAAACTTATGGAAAAAAATTATTCCACACCGGGATTACGAACGGACTTTTTACGAAATATTTACCATATTTTTAAAGTCATTTTCACTTGGATGTATTTTTTGATATGTCAAAACGAATTTTTGGTAATGGAATGGTATTCACTTGCAAATAATTTTTTTTTAAATATATATATTGTCAGTTTAAGAATGCTAAAATATAAATACTTACTGTACAAACACATTACATTTTAAAATCATATTCATTTTTGAAATCATATTTCTAAATGATTAAAATATTGTGTTTAACAAAAGCGAAAACAGAATCATTTAAAAACAACTCGTATGTTTTCGTTGGCAAATTAAAGTCACTAAGACTTTTGCCAACCATAACGTGTCTAATCGAAAGGTTAGAATTTCTTCCCTTTCAGGGTTAAGTTATATTCGGAATATTTTCCTATCATGCACTGTTTTGACTATTTATACCCCCAAAAACCCCATATCTCAAAAACTAGTGGTCCGATTTATGCAAAATTTGTTTTATTCCGTTTGTATTCACATTTCAGGCAATTTAGTTTTAAAGTATTTTCCCATTATGCGCCGGTTTGGCTATGTAACATTCCAAGCAAGCAAGAATGAAGCTCTGAAACATTTTTAAGGATGTTAAGGATATTTACCCATGTATGTAAGCATGCATGCATGCATGTATATGTTTGTATGTGAGTTATATTTCGTGTACAAAGTGAATTTTAGGGAAGTGACATGAAAGGCCTTTATTTCGTGACGTTGTAAAATATTTCGATATAAAAGTCCAAGCTTCTATTTTACAGGGCTGAATGAAATTAACAGTACGGTTAACTTGCCTAGCAGCTTAGCTAATTTGGTTGCCCAAACAACAGGATACTGATCGTCGTAACTAACGGAGATCCATTTACTATTACCTCATATAATGTGCGTGTGTGCGTGTATGTGTGTATTAGTAATTAACTCCGTAATTTAATTACACATGTACTTATAAGTGAATATCTATATCGACAGCTTGCTTTCACGCAGGTCTCTCGGTACAGATCAACGAACTTCCTTTATGATTATTATTGCCTCCTCCTCTAGTTATTCGCCTATTATCTCTCTATTTCAACCATTCCTCTTACTCTCCCTCCTCTCAATTTTCATTTCACATGCTTTCCTACTTGTTTACAAGCCTTCTTTTCCTCTTCTTCGTCTTTTGCATCATCATCATCATCATCATCATCATTATCGTTATCACCGTCGTCTCCTTTCTTCATCCTCTTCTTTTAGTTCATCTTCGTCTTCTTCATCGTCATCACCCATACATTCATCCATCCCTCTATCTCCATCCATCATCATCCATTATTCATTCATCATTATCAGTATCTTCTTCTCATTGTTGTTGTTCTTTCCTACTTCTTCTTTTCCTTTTTTCCTCCTCTTCTTCTTCTTCTTCTTCCTTCTTCTCCCTTTTCTTCACCTTTTTATTCCCCTTCTTCTTCTCCTCCTCCTTCTTCCTGTTCTTCTTCTCCACCTTCCTCTTCTTCTCCTCCTCCTTTTCCTCCTCCTCCTTCTTCCTGTTCTTCTCCTTCTGCTTTTTCTTCTTTTCCTCCTCCTCCTCCTTCTCCTTCCTGTTCATCTTCTCCTTCTTCTCCTCATCTTTTTCTTCTTAAATAATCTGCCTTTATTAATATCATCAGTATTTGTTATTGCTATTATTATTATTATTATTATTATTATTATTATTATTATTATTATGATTATTATTATTATTGTTATCATCATCATCATCATCGTTATTGTAGTAGTAGTAGTAGTAGCTGTTATAATAATTTTCATTATTGTTGATATTAATAATATTGATATTATTTTATCTGTTATTATAACTATTATTTATTAATATGAACACTTGGCGTTATTATTACTGTTACTACTAATAATACAACTACACAATAACTAGTAGTAGTAGTAGTAGTAGTAGTAGTAGTAGTAGTAGTAGTAGTAGTAGTAGTAGTAGTAATTGTGGTGGTGGTAGTGGTAGTCCCTCTCCCCGCCTATATTCCCTCTTTCTATAGTCCATTCTTCTCGCATACGTGAACAGACTCGAAGACCTTATTCAATGTTGTACATGAGATATTTTATTATTTACTTTTGTTATTTATTTATTTATTTATTTATTTATTTATTTGTTTATTTATTTGTTTGCTTTCTGAAACCATTTTTGAAGATGATTGAATGAAAGTTTCCTGGACGTCATCAGACCGGGGAATTCCATGCGAGAATCGAAGATCGATGAAATAATCTTAATATATTGATAAGCGTTTCAATGATTAATTCAATAGAAATCAGCAGGAGTAACAACAACAACAACAGCAGAAGCAGCAGCAGCAGCAGCAACATTGATGAAAGCGGTAGGCTCAGTAAAATCAGTCTTCGCCCTCGTATTTCGACACATCATTATTATCGTCTTCATCAATGCTACCACCACCATCACCACTGCCATCAACGCTATCACCTTCATTCTAACCATGACGAATATATATTTATGCATTCACAGACCCCTACATATATATATGTTAATAGACAGACAGACAGACAGACAGACAGACATATAGACAGAAAGACAGACGGAAAGATAGATATAAATATAGATAGATAGATAGACAGACAGACACACAGACAGACATATAGGTAGGTAGATTATATAGATAGATAGATAGTAGTCGATAGATAGATAGAAGATAGATAGATAGATAGATAGAGATAGATAGATAGATAGATAGTAGATAGATATCAAATATATATATTATATACATATGTGTGTCGTGCTTAATGTATATCAATGAAAGTCTGTATATAAATATGTATAATATATATATATATATATATATATATATAAATATATATATATATATATATATATGTATATATGTATGTGTGTGTGCATGTGTGTGTGTGCGTTTGTGTGTGTGTGTGTGTGTGTGTGTATGTGTGTGCGTGTTAGTTTAACGCTCAGAAAGTCATTTATGTTTCTTGCCTACGCTCTTCGACAGAAAGAAATGCGGAAATAAACAGGGAGAGAAAATAGAAACAGTATAGTGGCTAGCGATCTATCATGGCGAATGCCGGACAGAGGGGACACATAGCAGAGCTAGGAAGAAGCGGAGATAATAAAGTAGTGATGATCCCAAAACGAAGGTGCGCGTGCGTCTGTATGTGAGAGCGTGTATGTGCGTGTGGAAGGAGGCTGGTGACATTGACGTGTATGTGTGTACATGTGTAGGTGTGTGGATGATGGTGTAGGTGCTGGGAAGTAGTCAGTGCTAGTGTGTGCGCTGGTGTGGGTGCTGGGAAATGGTATGTATATAGATATATATATAAACTCAGATATGAATATATATATATATATATATATATATATATATATATATATATATAATATATATATATATATCATACGTGTGTGTCCACATATACATATATACACATGTATATTGTGTATGTGCACGCAGAGTATTAATTAGATGACTAATTTTCACTATTACGACACTGATTTTTTCAGGTTATGAAAATTATGTGTGTGTGTGTGTGTGTGCGTATGTTTGTGGTGTGTCTGTGTTTGTCCCCCACCATCGCTTGACAACCGATGCTGGTGTGATTATGTCCCCGTAACTTAGCGGTTCGGCAAAAGAGACCGATAGAATAAGTACTTGGCTTACAAGAAATAAGTCCTCCTGTCGATTTGCTTGACTAAAGGCGGTGCTCCAGCATGGCCACAGTCAAATGACTGAAGCAAAATAGGAATATACATGTGTGTGTGTGTATACATATATATGTGTGTGTATGTGTGTGTATACATGGAGAGAGATAGAGATAGATAGATAGAGAGAGGGAGAGAAAGAGAGGGAGGAAGAAAGAGAAGAAATAGTGAAGGATTATCAATCCAGGCAAAATACTTCATAAGCTCGCTGCTAATATGGTGATGGGAGCTGACGCACGTCCGTAACTGTCCTTCTTCCAAATCTGGCGATACAACACCCCTCCTGCTACTACTACTACTACGACAACTTATACCACCCATTTACTTGCTCCGACCTCCTTGTACCTTGTCTTCCTTTGCTCTCTATTCCACTGGAATATCCCAATTGCTCCCCCACCTTCCCCACACAATAGTCATTTATCCAGTGCTCTGCTTGTCATTTTCAGAAATGACTGACGAAAGTAGCATTAATTTTCTTAGGTCATTCAATTTACCTCAATTTGAATAATAGACCATTTGAGTAAACCTATCAGGAATGTATATATAGTGACCACTGGAAACAGCTGTAATCTAAATTTGCTCCAATGAAGAAAAAATATGTAATGACCGTTATTTTTAACTTGTTATATATGAGTGTGTGTGTGTATACCCACGTACACACATACATACACACACACACACACACACATACATACACACACACACACACACATATATATATATGGCGGCGAGCTGGCAGGAGCGTTAGCGCGCTGGGCGAAATGCTTAGCGGTATTTCGTCTGTCGTTACGTTGTGAGTTCAAATTCCGCCGAGGTCGACTTTGCCTTTCATCCTTTCGGGGTCGATAAATTAAGTACCAGTTACGCACTGGGGTTGATGTAATCAACTTAATCCCTTTGTCTGTCCTTGTTTGTCCCCTCTATGTTTAGCCCCTTGTGGGCAGTAAAGAAATATATATATATTATATTATATATATATATATATATATATATTATATTTATATATATATTATATATATATATATATATATATATATATATACATATATATATATATATAATATATATATATATATATATATATATATATATATATAATACATCATTGGTCCCATACTTTATATATGTGCGTGTTGAAACGGTTCAGGCTGGGGGTATTTCGTGCAGAGGAAGTCCCGTTAGACATAGAGTAAATAATAAAAAGGGAAAAAAAAACTGTATATCTCAAAACCAGGCGAAATGAATCGAACCATAGGTGAATGGAAACGTTTTAGAAATATTTTCATGAGATAATATAACTGCAACTTGAAGGCGGAGAGCTGGCAGAGACATTCTGTTTTAAAGCCTTATTAATTAACACATTCACCGGTTCGATTTCCACTTATTTACGTATTTATTTTTCTAAAATTTTCATTGCTTCTTGCAACCTCTTCAATAGCCGTTGACTCTCCCACACACAATTATATATATATATATATATATATATATATTATATTGATAAAACGTATGTGGTAAGATAACAAAAGAAAGAAAGAGACCTCAATATTATGTAAATAGAGGAAATTTATCGATACAATTACTCGGTAGTCAAGATAAAACTATTTGGTTAATTATTCCTTATGGGAAACAAATTAAATCTAATCTTCCTTTGCAGTTTCGGGAAGCTATTATTAGGAATTTTCCAAAGAATTCTAGGTATTATTCCATTATCAACTCACACACGGTTAGGATTGGTTTTTCCAATACAAAAAATCTCTTACAAATTATTTCCTCACATAATATCAGCCTGTTAAATAGAGATACATTTACTAATACTAACATTAATTTAGCTAACAACATCCATCCCCCTAGAAATATTAATAACAAGGTTATTGTCTCTGAAGTCAATTACAACAGAATCAAGTTTATGTCAAGTAACTATAAAATTAAAAATTCTATATACCAGTGTAAAATTACTTCAGGTAACGATGTATGTTTTATATAGGCATTTCCTCTTCTCAGTTACCTAAAATAATTTCTAATCATTACTCTACATTTAGGGATATGAATAAACGTAACAGTACAGGGCTTAGTAAATTAATTTGGTATCTAAAAGACCACAATAAACAATTTAATTCATATTGGTTGATTCTCTGAATTTCGATCCCTTCTGATAAATGCAAGGAATTCTGTCTTCTCTGTAATTCTGAATTATTTTTTCTTATTTTTTCTAAAATTCCCCTTGTAAACACGGTTATAAAGTGTGCATACCGATGTAAACATTGGTAGAAACACACCTTTAGTTCATATAAGTGATAACTATCAATATATATAATTTAAACATTAATTTTTTCTTACATTTCACATTCACTAGATATATCTTTTCCCAAGACTTTAGGGTTTTACTTAATTTAAATATCGTTATATACTTCTCATATTTGGTTCTTTCTTTCCTTTACCCTCCTCTTTCTATAGGCTACCTTTGACCTTATATCCTCTAACGTTATTTTTTTAAACTTAATAGCGTTCAATTAATCACTATACATATCCATCATATTCTGTTAAAATGTCTTATTGACGAGTTTCATTTCTTCATTTCCCTGAAGAAAAGATTATATTGTTTTATACCATTTTATTCCTTTTTAATAATACCAGTGATATCTTCGAAACGTTTGTCAGAAGCAAAAGAATTTGAATAACACCTGCGTTTAACTCCATTTATTTATTTATGTATATTATACAAAATATTTCACGTAAACCTGGAGTTTCTACCTTTAAAAACAAGGAGTTACACCCTTTTTACTTGTGTGATTTATTGCTACCATGGTAACTATTTATCTATTT
>NC_043012.1:5239016-5256516 GCF_006345805.1 Octopus sinensis
GATTAACTATATGATACGAGGGGCGTTCAATAAGTAATGGCCCTGACCCACTTCCCATAGCAGTAGAGCAACGACACTTGGCACAGTTATTAGTCTTTTCCTACATAGAAACCACCCAGAGTTATGCATTTCTCCCATCGTTTGATACAGCTCTGGAGACCGTTTTGTAGAAGACCCCAGCTTGGTCCTCCAACCACGACGTGACTTCAGAAATCAAGGCTGCATCATCTGGGAAACGCTTTCCTTTCAAAATCACTTCTTCATGGCTGGGAAGAGGTGAAAATCAGAGGGTGCAAGGGGGAGTGTTCATAGCTGCACGCCTGTGCTTCTGATCTGGCGACACGCGAGTTGTGGACCGGAGCGTTGTCCTGCAGGAGGAGGATGCCTTTGCTTGATCTTGCCCCGCCTCTTGATTTTGATAGCTTCTCTTAATTTCCTCAAAAGTGAAGCATAATAGGCTCCTGTAATTATGGTACCCTTTGCCAAGAAATCTGTCATTACTACTCCGTCCTGGTCCCAGAAGACTGTGAGCATAACCTTGTCAGCGGAGGGCTGCACCCTTGCCTTCTTTGGAGGATGTGAGTCACGGTGCTTTCACTGCATTGACTGGGCTTTGGTCTATGGATCATAGTGATGGACCCAGATTTATATCCTGTGTGATCAGTCTTTTGAAAAATTTTGACTCATCTTCTTGGCACATCTCCAAATTCATCCTGGAGCACTCAACGCGTTCTTGCTTCTGGAAAGGTGTGAGCAACCTGGAAATCCATCTGGCAGACACCTTTTGCATATGCAAATGGTCATGAATGATAGTTTCCACAGACCCGGTACTAATCTTGACCTTATGGGCTATTTGGCGAATAGTTATGCGTTGACTTTCCAAAATGGCAGCCTCAACTTGACGGACAGATGCCTCATCAACGGCAGAAGGGGGCGACCAGATCTGGGAGCTGTTTCTACAGAGTTCCGACTATGTTTGAATTCACAATTAGTTCAGTGCTGTAATTCGCCACTTAATCTATAGAGGTATAAATAAGTGCACATGCAAAATTTCAGCTAGATCAAACAACGCCCCTCGTATATAACCGGACATATAATTTAACTGATCTATGCTTTAGAGTGTGCTTCTTTTTCGGATATACGATACACTGACGATATTTATACACACACACACACACACACACACACACACACCACACACACACACAGGGTGTTCAAAAAGTCTCTCCTCAGAAAATCTTTTTCATTGAAGATGTATTTCAAAACATGTGTAGTAGAGTCAACTTATTAATTGAAAATGAAATACACTTTCAACACCTCTTATAAAGCATTTTAAAGTATTGTAAAGTCTAATATATTCTTTTGTAGTCTTATATCATCTTATAAATATTTATTCTGCAATAATATACTTACTGCGGAGAGACTTTTGAACACCCTATGTATGTATGTATGTATGTATGTATGTATGTATGTATGTATGTATGTATGTATGTATGTATGTATGTATGTGAGTGTGTGTGTGTTTTCAGAGAGAGAGAGGAAAGAATTGTGTAAAGCTTCGCGCAAAAAGAGCTACAAGAGGCAAAGTAGCTGTGATAGCAACACCAGTCTTCGCATGTCCCTTTCCTCTCCCACATATCTGGGCGACGATTGTGTTCACGGGTTCTGTGGAAGGAGTCCTAACACCGAAACGTCGGAATAGAGGGGAAAACGTCAACTGTTATTCTGTCTTCACTTTGAAATCAGAGTAATCTGAGAGAGGAAGGTTTTAGACAGATCAAAGAATGAACTAAAGAAGAAAATAAAATGTTTAGAGAAAATCAAGTGAAAAGTAGGTTGGAAGGAAACGGGATGGAATACTGACCAACTACGGGTAGTAAGCTACGAAATTCTTACATCCTCTCAATTTCCTAAGATTCAGAACGCCTCATCGTCTCAGGGGACAAAATGGAACTGGTGTTGCCCGGGAGGATGGTGTGGGAAAAATGCATCGGGACAACCACTCTGACTCACAGAGCCCACACTTGCGGACAGCCAACTCCGCCCCGATAGCGGTGAGAAGAGATATGGTCCAGGGGCTGTGAATACCGGGGGTTTTCACTGCCACAGCCTCGACCATAAACCTGTCATAAAGCGAACGATATTTTGCCAGTTTGCTTTTCTCAGCCTGACGCTCAGCGGAGCCTAGGATGGTAGCTGGACACTCCAAGTTTCCGCTTGAGGTATTACAGCATGTGCCTCCCAGATGAGGGGTCTTTTCGCATTGTTTAAGGTTTATCAAGGTTGTGTGTGTGTGTGTGTGTGTGTGTGTGTGTGTGTGTTTGTGTGTGTATGTGTGTGTGTGTGTTTGTGTGTGTATGTGTGTGTGTGTGGTGTGTGTACAAAGAAGAAAATGCTTAGACAAAGACAGTATTTACATTTTTAACTAAGACGCTTCCGGTTTCGAACACTTTAAGAAAATCTAGTCATGCTGTAATGAAAAGAAAAGTAAATTGAAATAAATTAATTCAAATAAATATTTCATCGTATCCGTTCTGGAAGCTGGAAGTTCACGTTTTTCTATAAAAATGACAGTGGACTATAAATTCGTTTCCTTCTGATAGTTGCTGGTTAGTAGTGGACAGCAATTGTAGCCGGATATCTATACAGAGAACGGAACAGAGGTACGTTATCTCGTATACCTGTTTAAAAGGGTGCGCCAAGTTGTGTTCCTTCACATGAAGATATGGGTGGCAACCATTCCTTAAAAATGAAATCGATATAAGGATATACCAGTGAATTCGCTGACACACTTGAAACAACATTTAATGAAATAACAGCTTATAGCCAGAAAAATTAACAGTACCGACCCTGGTGGGACTCGAACCCACAATCTTCGGTTCCGGAGACCGACGCCTTCTCCATTAGGCCACAAGGCCACCTCCGATGATGGGGCCTTGCGTTTGAGTCTTTAAATCGTTTGTCGACTTTTCTCAAAGATGCTTTTGTTGCTGTTGTCATTATTGATAGTGCTGATGCTGTTGTTGTTGTTGTTGATGTGGTGGTGGGGGTGGTGGGGGTTGTGGTGGTGGTTGTGGTGATGGTGGTGGTGGTGGTGGTGGTGGTGGTGATGGGAGGTGATAGTAGTAGTATTAGTAGTGATGGTGGTGGTGGTGGCGGTTCTTGTTCCTATCGATCTGTGCGTTTCTAGTTCGTGGCTGTCACTACGGATATTATTGTTTGGTGGGATGAAGAAAGTAGAAACTAGAAAGAGAGTAGAGAGAAGAGATTGGGATAAGTAAGATACGAGGGAGAAGAGACAGAGGAGAGAGACAGAGAGAGAGAGAGAGAGAATAATGAGTAAAGACGAGTGGGAAATTTCAGCAATGAATGACAGACAGATGAGAGGAAGTTACGGAAGAAATAGTACAGAATATAGAGATGATGTGAGTTATGAGGGAGACGGGGAGAAGGAGTGAGAAAGTCAGTGTTATCGAGATTTAGAAGAGAAGACGAAAGAATAGAGACGAAGTGTGAGAGGGAAGAGGAAAGTACAAGTGACTGAGATAATGAGAAGGAAGAGGAGGACAGCTCCAAAAAGGAGAAGGCGGAGTTAAGAGAGAGTACATGTTGAATGAGAGGAATGTTGAGCAAGCGATGGTCGATAGTAAAGAACATACTGTTAGAAGCAATAATGTTTGTCTCATTATAAAATAGTTTTATTAGAGAACCAACGAAGATGGTGATATGTGGCTATACATATGTATGCATGCATGTATGTATATATGTATGTATGTATGTATGTGTGTAAGCCCGGCGACTTACCCTCTTTGCAGTCGGCCAAAGCCTCCATCACCTCCACAGGCGTGATAGGCCCTTCGCAAGACTCCGCATCCGACCCCGAGAGACACGGCAGCCTGGCAAGGAAGTCCTCGAGGGCTCTCCCGCCATCAGGACCGCCGTCACCCCCCGAATAACTTGTCGAAGTACTCCTGAAAGGCCTCACACATTTTCTCGGGTTCATTTACCAAGACACCATTTTTATTCGTCAAAGACCGAATAGTAGAACTATTTCCTTGCCGAGCTTCCACCACTCGGGCCCATTCAGCGGCCTTGATTTCTTCACTTCCCATCGCACGTAACTTAGCTTTGGCAATACTTCCCATGTGTTGGGCTTCAAGATGCTGGTTTAACTCCAGTCTTTTCACCCTCGCTTGGTCCGCATTACCAGTCCTCCAGGCATCTTCTAGTTCCTTAACTAGACCATCTTCTTGTTCTACGTCCCTTCTTAGCTAAACTTATGCTAAACCTAATAGGCTCATATTTGATAGCTCTTTTTAGGGCGTACCACCACATAGGGTCGACTTGAAGGTAGGACCTTTGGTATTCGTATTTTGGATGTCCTCATACCCATGTATATTGGTATTAAAATCATGTCTTCTGTTTCCAAGGATTTTACCGAATGCAGTTTCAATGTTTTATAGTTGTACCTCGATGGTACCGAACTTTTTCCCTCTGGCTAGATATGTGATATCTTGCCAGATGGACTTTAGACATTTTTCTTCCTTCTCCTCGCTTACACACTCAATTTTTCTTCCTTTTCGGCAGTATGTTTTAAACATAATTGTTTTTTGTTTTTTGTTTTTTCTCTGTCAATAAAAGCTCTTCTGGCGGTTGAACCTTGACAACGCCGTCTTGAATTATCATCATGTCCTTATACGTTAAAATGTCACTTTAGTTCGTCGACAGTTGGCGAGTTCTGTCTCTAGCCGCAGAAGCAAAACTTCTTTTCTGTTTACCCTGCTCCGTTTGAAGTCTTTTCACTTCGACACTCTTCCCTGCAACGTCACTCTTCGATAGTGGTGAGAATTCGCTCTCAGACGAATCCGAAACATCTTCCAAAAATGCTTTTTTCACTTTTTGGGGCCTCTAAATCTGTCGAATCCTCGTCAGATAAATGCAAACTTACTGGGGAAAACACACAATAGTTTTCGAACAAAAACTATTATACAAATTTTAAGAGGTACAGCAAATAAAACGGGCAACACCACGGAAACAGTCAATAGAAACTACACTTACTATACAGACGCACTTCAGCAACAATCCCAACACTTCCAACTCACACACACACACGAAATACCTACACCTACCTTTACTACCCACAAGGGGCTAAACACAGAGAGGACAAACAAGGACAGACAAACAGATTAAGTCGATTATATCGACCCCAGTGCGTAACTGATACTTATTTAATCAACTTCGAAAGGATGAAAGGCAAAGTTGACCTCGGTGGAATTTGAACTCAGAACGTAACGGCAGGCGAAATACGACTACGTATTTCGCCCGGCGTGTTAACGTTTCTGCCAGCTTGCTGCCTTAACAAAAAAAAAGAAAAAAAACAAATATAATTAAAAGTGGTATATATTGAACAATACACGGCATCCTGAGTGAAATCAGGAATCCTCGCAAAGCGAACGAACTTCGTCTGGATTCTATTCCAAGCACTGAAAATTTCTTTTCACGAAAGTGGCTGCTAAATGTTCGGATGCCTGAGCAGTTAAGAAAAGAGTATTCGTCTTCGATGCCATTCATACATAATAGTGTGTAACCACGGAATGTTATTCCAAGTAATCTGTCTGTCATATGCTCCACGTGAATGCGAGATCTGCACTATCGCGAATGCGAGATCTGCACTATCGCGAATGCGAGATCTGCACTACCGTAACTGGTTAGTCGCAGTAATTAGTTTATACGGTAAAAGTTACGGATATGGATGCCATACTAAGCGGAACAACATCGAGTTTGTGCAATAAAATGACAAAGTAGAACATCAATTGAGACGTGTTTTTCAGAAAGTAGTTTTGCAAAACGCTTGATTCCAAGATCGATTTCCAAAACAAATACCTGTGAGTGAAATTTCGAAGTAGGAGAGTATATAACCATGCGCATGTATACTTATATTCTTTTTCTTTTAGATAGATGCGTATGTTGTAAACAGATATTTGTGTTTTGGTGCCAGAGCTTGTCTCGTGAATGCTGGTCCAAATGCACACAGCGATTCAACAGTAGATACGGATTTTTAAAAAATTGCTACATTGGTATGATAAAAGAAATAGAGCAGAAAATTTCGATAAAGAACACGTGAGGACAATGCCCCGTCGTGGCCGCAGAACAGCGGTTGAAAACAGTAATTGAAAGAGAATAAAATAATTAGAAATATAACGGAATAACATGTATAAGTAAGGAGTGAGAATATCTCCAGGAAAAGTAAATCAATGACTGACCTTTCCGGGGTAATATTAGCTTCCGGTGGAGCCGAAGTGAAAGGCAAGGGAACGTAAAGCGTTTGATGAATGACAGTCAATTAAGATATTCATCAATTCCTTAATAAAATTCATTGAAAAACTTGATAGGCATAACTAATGGATAGATAACTAACATATTAAGTCAGTGTGGGGTGACAGACATAATTGATTGAACTAAATATGAGATGTGTATTATGCGCGCGGGCGGACGCGTGTGTGTGCGTGGATGTGTGTGTGTGTGTAACTGAAACGTAATGTAATGTGTGTGTCTGTCCGAGTGCATGACTCTGCTTGTGCGTTGATATATATATGTACATACATACATATATACACACACACACATATATATATATATATATATATCAGTATACATATATATATATATATACATACCATATATATCATATATATATATATATATATATATATATATATAATATACATATACATATACATAGACATACATTATATATACATATACATACATATACATATATATATACATATATATACATATACATATGCATATATGTATGTATGAGATGTTTTATGTAATGTAAAATACATGTGTGTACGTGTGTGCAGACATACATATATACATACATACATATATATCACATACATACATATATATATATTTTTAGATACATACATATATATAATATATATATATATATATATATATAATATATATATATATACATATATACATATATATATACCTATGTGTGTGTATGTATGATATATTAAAACAACATGCGTATACGTCTATGCATACATATATATGAATGCATTTATAAGTTATATATATATGTATGGGTGTATGGTGTGCACACACACATATATGTTTAAGTATTTATGTATATATATATATATATATATATATATATATATATATATATATATGCCACACATACGCTTCTACACACCTACACATACACATAATGACTTAACTGCAAATAAACGTATGAAATGTGTAGGGATAGAACATACCAATATATATGCATGTATGCAGATATTTCCATATCTCTATATCTATTTGATATGCATGTGTACGCAGCCACTTATTTCTATCCAAACTCGTCTATTCATACATCTTATGCGTGGGGGGTGAAGGTTCACTCTAATGTACAATTTTCAAATTACCCGACTGTCATTTTATGTATTTCCCTATCAATCAATCTTCTCTTCTGCATGTATATACATACATAAATATATGCGCGTATTTGTGTATATCTGTGTAGCATGTCCTGTATTTCCTCTGTGCATGTACATATATATATATATCTATATCTAATATATATATATATATATATTATATATATATATATATATATATATATATATATATGCATATCGAGAATATATAAATCGCAGTATGTGTTTGTATAATGACAAACGTACACATTTCCACAATTCTCGAAAGACTTCATTTAGCTTATATTTAGTCGAACAAATGGACCCCAGGACTTATTCTTTGTACGCCTAGTACTTATTCTCTCGGTTTCCTTTGTCGAACCGCTATGTTATTGGGACGTAATCACACCAACATCGGAAGGTACGGGTGACTAGGCCGTCCCTGCTGCGAGAACTTGACAAGTCAAGAACTGATCGACATTAGAGTGACTGTCTATCACTCCCCGGCCACAGTTACCCCAATAATAGACAGTCACTCCAATGACAGTTACCCAAATGACAGTTACCCCAATGACAGTCACCCCAAAGTCAGTCAGCGCAATGATAGTCCCCACAATGATAGACAATCACCCCAATGACAGTAACCCAATGATAGTCACTCAAAGATAAACAGTCATCCGAATTAAAGTCAACCCAATGATAGACAGTCACCCCAATGATAGTCATCCCAATGACAGTCAACCCAATGACGATCAGATCTTGATCTGATCACCATTGGTGTGACTGTCTATCACTCCCCGGCCACAGACACCCCAATGACTGTGGCCAGGGAGGGACAGACAGCCACAGTCAGCCCTATGGCGATCAAAGCTCGCTCTGAGCGCCATTGGGCTCACTGTCCACCACTACCAGCCCACAGTCAGCCATGACATGACATGACATACAAAATTCATAGTTTTCCGCCCAAATGATTTTGAAGACTGCGGAATAAATGATAATCAAATGGAGCAATGTCCGGTGAATATGACCAATCAACCAACCAACCAACCAACAAACCAACCAACCAGCCGACCCATGACCAACCGACAAACCAGCCAACCAGCCCACCCACCGACCAACCAACCAACCGACAAATCAACCAACCAGCAACCACCGACCAACCAACCAGCCAGTCGACCAACCGACAAACCAATCAACCAGCCTTTGAAATGTCATCCTCGTTGTAAGTGGCCGAGCATTATCCTTCTAGAAGAACAGCTACCAAAGATGGTAGCTTTTTTCTAGCACAGGTGTCGCTGAAGGATTGAATGACCAAATCGAAGCTTCTCTGCTAGTTCCTCAACAGTTACGATGGGATTTTGTTCCACCAGGATTTGCAGGACGTCCTCGTCGAGCTCTACAGATCTTCCAGGACGAGACTCGCCTTCTAGGCTGCAGTTTCCCATTCGGAATTTCTGGAACCACCGTTGACACTGGTTTACGCTTATTGCCCGATCCCCATATACTGCACTAATATTCCTCGCACTTTCCGTTGCATTGTTGTCTTTATTGAACTCATAAGGCAAAATATGCCAAATATGCTCCTTTGTCACTTCCATTATAGCTTTGAAAAAATAACCGTTAAAATCGAACTGCACTTTTCAAAACTAGCTCTAAGAATACGGACAAAGTAAAATTACTACCAGCTTTTATAGCAAGTAGCTGCAAGTAGTTTATCCTATCCCCTTCCGACTTTTAGTTCATGCAATTGAAAAAACTGCATTATTTAAGGGATGTTCCTATATGTGTGTATGTATGTATGTATATATGTATGTATATATGTATGTATGTATGTATGTATGTATGTATGTATGTATGTATGTATGTATGTATGTATGTATGTATGTATGTATGTATAACTGGTAAACTCAGTGACTACTACTAAATTCAGGCCACGACAGACAGAGAGGATGTTCTTGAAGCCGAGGATGTGAACTTACGGGGACAATATTTACATATCGCCTGCGTAAACACAACTACATCTCATAATGCAGAGAAACGGTCCATAATCAAGTACCTGCTTTCTTGTAGAACTACGTTGCGTCAAAACAATTGTAGTGATTAAAGGATAAATGTCCAGCCGTATAACTTCTTGTTGACTCCAATTTGTTTCAATTATCTATTTACACACGACAGAAGCCCAGACACGTATATTGCTATACGCATAATGCTACTGCTGGGTAATACTGGGTGAAACTGAAGGTGAACGAAATTTACGCTGTGCTCTTCTACGTTCTTAACAGAATATACGATGACTATATATATGTGTGTGTGGTGTGTGTGTGTCTGTGTGTGTATCACATGATCACATGATCACATGATCACATGACCGACCAGACGCCATCAGATGTTGCTGCACATCGCTGGTCACAATGCGCTTCGCATCTAGATAGATAGATAGATAGATAAATAGATAGATAGATCTGCACACAGACGGGGCAAATTACAAGGTAGAGTCTATTTTGGGGGGATGAAATAAAGGGGTTGGTTTTCGATCAAAAGGGATCGTAAAAGTAAAGAAAGAAGTAAGCAAAAAAGGGGGGGGGAATGAAAGGAAAAAGAAAAAATCGATCAATAGGGATCGTTATCACAGAAATGTCAAATTTCTGTGTGGATGTTAATGAAAGTATGTGTTGGGTGTTGTACACATTTTAGACATGAAATGTTTGACAACCAGCCAAACGACCAGCCAACAAAAATGTCGGCCCACCGACCAACCAACAAGCCAGCCAAAAAACCGACAAACCAACAAACCAGCAAACCCACGACCAACCGACCTACCAACCAACTAGTCGACCAACCGACCAACCAGTCAACAAGCTGACCCACCCAACCGACAAACCAGCCAGCTAACTAACCGACCAACCAACCAGCCAGCCGACCTGCCGACCAACCAGCCAACCAACCGACAAACCACCCAACCAGCAGACCCACCGACCAACCACACAACCAATCATCCAGCCCACCGACCGACCAACCAAACGGCCGACCCAGCGACCAACCAACCAGCCTACAAACCAGCCAACCAGCCAACCTACCAACCAACCAACCAACCAACCAGCCAACCAACCGACCAACCAGCCAATAAACCGACCCACTGACCAACCAGCCAACTAGACAACCAACCGACCACCAACCAGCCAGCCAACCAACCGACCAACCAACTAACTAGAAGACCCACTGACCAACAAACCAACCAGCCGACCCACCGTCCAACCAAAAAAACAGCCGACCAACCGACAATCCAGCCAACCAGCCAAACAACCGACAAACTAACCAACCAGCCCACTCACGACCAACCGACAAATCAACCAACCAGCCACCCACCGACCAACCAGCCAAACAGTCGACCAACCGACAAACCAATCATCCAGTCAACCAACCGACAAACCAGCCAACCAGCCGACCCATGACCAACCGACAAACCAACCAACCAGCCGACCAACCGACAAACCAATCAACCAGCCAACCAACCGACAAACCAAACAACCCGTCAACTAACAGACAAACCAGCCAACCAGCAGACCCATGACCAACCGACAAACCAACCAATCAGCCAACCAACCGACAAACCAACCAGCCAGCCGACACATGACCAACCGCCAAACCAACCAATCACGTTCCACGACCAACCGACAAACCAACCACCAGCCCACTCACCGACAGACCGACCAACCAGCCAACCAACCAACAAACCAACCAACCAGCCGACCCACGACCAACCGACAAACCATCAACCAGCCAACCAACCAACAAACCAACCAACCAGCCGACCGACGGCCAACCGACAAACCAACACACCAGCCCACCCACCGACAAACCAACCAACCTGCCAACCAACCAACAAACCAACCATCCAACCAGCCGACAAACCAACCAACCAGCCCACCCATGACCAACCGACAAACCAACCAACAAACCAACCAACCAGCCAACCAGCCGACAAACCAACCAACCAGCCGACCCACGACCAACCGACAAACCAGCCAACCAGCCCACCCACCGACAAACCAACCAACCTGCCAACCAGCCGACAAACCAGCCAGCCCACCCATGACAAACCCACAAACCGACCAGCCAGCCAACCAACCAATAAACCATTCAACCTGCAAACCAACCGACAAACCAACCACCACCGACCACCGACAAACCACCACCAACCGCCAACCAACCGACAAACCAACCAACCATCAACCAGCCAACCAGCCCACTCACTGGCCAACCAGCCAACCAGTCAGCCAACCGACAAACCAACCAACCAGCCGACACACGACCACCCGACAAACAAACCAGCCAGCCGACCCACAACCAACCGACAAAGCAGCCAACCAGACCAGCCACCAATTAACCAACCACCAGCCCCCCCCATTCCAACCGACAAACCAGCCAACCATTCGACCCACCGACCAACCAGCCAACCAGCCAACCAGCTGACACACCAACTAACCAGCCGACAAACCGACCAACCGACAAACCAACTAACCAGCCGACCCACCGAGCAGCCAGCCAACAAGCCAACCAACTGACAAACCAGCCACCCATGCGACCCACGATCATCTAACAAACCAGCCAGCCAGCCGCCCCACCGACCCACCGACCAACCAACCAATTAGCCAACCAACTGACAACCAGCCAACATGTGCCCCACGATCAGCTAACAACCAGCCAGCCAGCGCCACCGACCCACCGACCCACCGACCAAACAAACAATTAGCCAACCAACTGACAACCAGCCAACCAGGTGACCACGACCACTAACAACCGCCAGCCAGCCGACCCACCGACCCACCGACCCACCGACCAACCAACCAATTAGCCAACCAACTGACAAACCAGCCAACCAGGTGACCCACGATCAGCTAACAAACCAGCCAGCCAGCCGACCCACCGACCCACCGACCCACCGACCAACCAACCAATTAGCCAACCAACTGACAAACCAGCCAACCAGGTGACCCACGATCAGCTAACAAACCAGCCAGCCAGCCGACCCACCGACCCACCGACCCACCGACCAACCAGCCGACCCACGACCAACCAACCAACCAACGCGGCAACCCTCCAACAATCTGCGAACCAGCCAACCGACCCACAATTCAACCAACACTTCTGTTGGCTGTTATTTTTATATAAAGGCCACTGAATAAAAGCTGGGTTGGTCACGACTGGATGTCTTCGATCATAGACCTGTTCGATTAGGCTTTCGTGAGGGCTGGACAACAACAACAACAAAATATATTTAATCCGGAACCAGGTTTTTGTTTGCGTGAGTATGGCAGAGGCATTATGAAATATCAGCAACATATCGGGAAGAAGAAGAGTTTTCACTTGACTCAGGATCTTTCGTAAACCTCAATCTCTGGTGCTGGGGTCGGGGTGGGGTGGGGTGGGGGACTTCGATATTGCTGACCTCCCTTCTCTTTTACCTGCTGTAATACAATGAAGGCTTTTGTTGTTGTTGTTGGTGGTGGTGGTGGTGGTGTTGTTTGAGATAGTAGTGGTGATGGTGGTGGTAATGGTTGTAGTTGCGGTGGTGGTCATGGTAGTGGTGTTAGTATTTCTGGTGGTGGTGGTGTTTGAGATAGTTGTGGTGATGGTGCTGGTAATGGTTGTATTTGTGGTGGTGGTCATGGTTTTGGTGATGGTGGCGGTGTTTACCTGCCCAAACCAAACAATTCTTTTATTTTGCAGCCATTTCTCCGTTCTTTTTTTTTCATTTATTTTTATTTTTTTATTTTCAGACATATTGCCTCTAAGATATAACGAAGATTCGATTCATATCGAAGTAAATTTTAATATTGGATTTACAAGGGCCCCAAAAATGGCTAAAATAAAATCACGAAGCCTTTGAGAATTTTTAAAAACTTTTGTCCACAAAGGGCGAAATTTTGTGTGGATGTTAATGAAAATATATGTTGGGTGTTGTACACTTTTTAGACATAAAATGTTTGACAATCAACAATTTTAAACGTAGAAAACTACCAACTTACTTGGAGCCCGTTTGACTTGCGTATGTCAGATAGATTGATAGATAGATAGATAGATAGATAGATAGATAGATAGATAGATAGATAGATAGATAGATAGATAGATAGATAGATTAGATAGATAGATAGATAGATAGATAGATAGATAGATAGATAGATAGATAGATAGATAGATAGATAGATAGATAGATAGATAAACAAAGATTATTATCTTCGTCACTAGACTATGAATAATTATTTAACAAAATTGTTTATATGCATGATTGTACATGCGTATAAAATAGATATGTTGATGTTTGCTTTGTAATTAGCTGTACACGGACATATATTTCCCACGCATAGACACACCCTCGCAGACGCACACACAAACATACGTATTGACATAAATGTATACATTTTTATGTATGTGTACAAACACCACACTCACTATATATATATATATATATATATCTATATATATTATATATATATCCTTCGGCTTAACAGCCCTTCTTATTTGTGTTACTGTTATTCTCTTTGCCCTGTCTTTTACTGTTTATATTTTGTACTGTCGTTACTGTCCTGTTTTTGTTACCATTTTTACCCCTCCGCAAAAAAATCTCAAATTTTATTTAATTTGATTTTCGCGGGAAGGAAAGTTTCATTAAAGTCATGTATCGCCTTGACCTTCGAAACGTGGAGTAGATGAAACAAAGGCGACTGAAGAAGGGGAATTTTCCTTGTTTTGTATGTCCTGTACTCTATTTTTTTCGTTGTTTAAGAAAAATGTCCATTTCCTTGGTTTTGTGTTTATGTTTCCGTTTCTCATTGTGTTCGACGCTCTTTTTGGTGTCCTGTACCCATATATGCATGTATATATACATGTAGAGGTAGGTACGTACATATACGTATGTATATATGCATATGTTTTATTTATTTATTAAATCATATATATATATATATAATGATTATTATTTCTTATATGTATACTTAGGGCGGCGAGCCGGCATTCCGTCCGTTTTTACGTTGAGTTCATATCCCAGCAAGGTCCACTTTGCCTTTCATCCTTTCGGGGTCGATAAATTAAGTACCAGTTGAGCACTGGGGATAGATGCAATCGAGGTATTCCTGCTCCTAAATTACTGGCTTTGTGTCTGTATTTTAAATCATTATCAAGTGTACGTAGAAATTAATATATACTACGGGGTCACTCACGCTTACGCACAAACACATAGAACACACATTTAAAACACAGAGACAGGAAAGAAGAGACAGACAGACAGACAGATGAAAGAACTGAACACCTGATGTAGAGTTTAATTTTTTTTAATCTAGAATTACGTTTGAACATTCTTCAGATCTACATAGCAAACTGGACATATATATATATATATATATATATATATATATATTATATTATATATATATATAGTAGTAGTAGTAGTATTAGTAGTAGTAACGTTTCGCCTATCGCAACGTTCTGAGTTCAAATTCTGCTGAGGTCAACTTTGCCTTTCATCCTTTCGGGGGTCGATAAATTAAGTACCAGCAAAACACTGGTGTCGATGTAGTCGATTATCCCCCTCCCCCAAATTTCGAACTGTGAGTCTATAGTAGAGTAAAGGATTATTACTACTACTACTACTACTACTACTACTACTACTACTACTACTACTACTACTACTCTATTATTATTATTATTGCTGTTGTTGTTGCTGATGTTGTTCTTGCTAATGTTGTTGTTGTTGTTATCATCATCATCATTATCATCATCATCATCAGTTTTACTATTACTATTATTGTTGTTGGTGGAGTGTAGGTAGTGTTGTGGTGGTGGTGGTGGTGGAGGTGGTGGTGGAATTTTTTGCTCTTATTTATATTTCTGTTCTCCTTACGCTGTATCTCATCAACTCCTTGGAGACTTTAGCTGATTTTATGCACATACACACGCACACACACGCGCGCGCACACACACACACACACACACACACACACAAATGCACACACACATATATATGTGTATACATTTATGTACATAGTGTACGTTTACGTATGTATGTATGTATATATGTATACATACATGCATATATATCCCTATCTCTCTCTCTCTCTCTCTCTCTCTCTTCTATTTCTTTCTTTCTTTCTCCTTCCCTTTTCTTCCCTACTTTTCGTATTCCAGATGGCAATTTCATTCACACAGTCGTTTTAACAGCTCAAAAGCTGCCACTGATGTTGTGCTGTATACAAAAGCTCATCTCCTCTCCACCAACACACACACACACACACCTCCACCACCACCACCACCACCATCACCACAAACGCAGATGGAAAATGGCGTCGAGGTGCCAAATATACGATGGACAGGAAAGCAAAGCAAACACAAATTTGCCGCCGTAGCTCATCTTACTTGTTAAATCGTGTGTCCTTATTGTTTTATATTTCCTTCCCTTTTCTAGATGCTGTTCACGTTGTCGTCTGCTTTATACCGTTAAAGGTGTGACACTGAGATTTAACTCCTTGTGACAAGCATGTTTATTCCATGAATAAATATGGTTAAAAAAGAACAACAGAAACCAAAAATTTAGTTGTTAAGCTGCATGAAAATGAGGAGATATCAATGTTTCGAGCAAAGGTGTTTATTAAAACAGAAAAGAATGGTAGTGGGGGGGATGGAATAAGCGGGAAAGTGAACTAAAACAATATTGCATACTTCATAATCTGAAAGTCAATGTGGATGTAAAGGATACCGGAACAAGCAGTGGATATGTGGTTTCTGCCAGAGAAGAGCGTAACCTATAGTTGGACGGTAGGCAACCTTCGAGCATTGGTGGAAGGAGGGGGAGAAGAAGAAGAAGAAGAAGAAGAAGAAGAAGAAGAAGAAGAAAAGAAGAAGAAGAAGAAGAAGAAGAAGAAGGAGAAGAAGAAGAAGAAGAAGAAGAAGGAGAAGAAGAAGAACAAGAAAAAAAGAATAATAATAATAATAATAATAATAATAATAAGAAGAAGAAGAAGAAGAAGAAGAAGAAGAAGAAGAAGAAGACGGAGAAGAAGGAGAAGACGGAGAAGACGGAGAAGAAGAAGATGAAGAAGAAGAAGAAGAAGAAGAAGAAGAAGAAGAAGAAAGAAGAAGAAGAAGACGGAGAAGAAGAAGAAGAAGAAGAAGAAGAAGAAGACGGAGAAGAAGGAGAAGAAGACGGAGAAGAAGAAGAAGAAGAAGAAGAAGAAGAAGGAGACAGAGAAGAAGAAGAAGAAGAAGAAGAAGAAGTAGAAGAAGAAGTAGAAGAAGAAGAAGAAGACGGAGAAGAAGGAGAAGAAGACGGAGAAGAAGAAGAAGAAGAAGAAGAAGAAGGAGAAGAAGGAGAAGAAGAAGAAGAAGAAGAAGAAGAAGAAGAAGAAGAAGAAGAAGAAGAAGAAGAAGAAGAAGAAGAAGAAGAAGAAGAAGAAGAAGAAGAAGAAGAAGAAGAAGAAGAAGAAGAAAAAGCGTTACTTTTCATGAAAGCCCATGTGTGACCGGTTGGTAGTAAGAATACCGGGGAGATTTTAAATGCTATGCAACAGGTTTAAGAGATCCGATGCTACATTGTCTCCAATACAAATCCGTCAGGTTCATTTGGACATTACAATGTAGTAATTTACATTATTGGGAGCACTTGAAAATGACTCGTGAACTGTGAAGGGTAGTGATGTCCCAGATGAAAGGACAGATGTTACTGCAGAGTAGATGGATTGAGAAAATCTTTCGGGCTGAGTATGGCCCAGTGATAACAAAGATTAGAAGGGGCGCTGCTAGTAATAAACAGATATGAGGCCCTGGATTAAGGAAAGTGGACATACTGAACGTTGGCTCGCTTCGAAGGTTTGGTGGTTCGGTGTAAGATGAAGAGAAGAGAATGCCCTTAGTTGTTCAATGAGGAGAGGCGAAAGAATTAGAAATGAGACACGAGCAGGACACGAAAGCAAAAATGGAGAACGAAACAAGAAGGCACGTTCTTACCATAGTTACCAATCATGCATACATAGATTCTTGTTTAAAAAAAAAACACAGTCGTGATTGAAGGAAGACACATGACTGAT
>NC_043012.1:5261516-5276516 GCF_006345805.1 Octopus sinensis
CATGCATGCATGCATGCATGCATGCATACATACATGCATACATGCATGCATACATACATGCATACATACATGCATACATGCATACATACATACATACATACATACATACATAAATACATACATACATGCAATTGGCCGGTAGATCTTGCCATATGGGTGGTTCTGCATTTGGGGGGCAATTTTGTCTCTGCCAGAGCTAACCAGTGTAGTATGCTGCTGTTCCAAATGAAAGCTTGCTGGTACAGATCGATAAGATAAGGTCGGTAAAATGTTAGCTTCTTGTACCAATATCCAACAATCATGTCTCTTCCAAGTGCTTTTCCATCCTGGAGTTTCTGCATAACAGTTGTAAGAGTTGTATATCTTGGATGTGACGCAGAAGCACTAACTTTTTCGGATTTTTTCCATCCACAGAGCAACTTGGTTAAATTCCTTCTCTTCACTCCAGATTTTCCTCCAGAAGGAGTCTATGTCTTCTCGTGAAGGAGCTTCCGTGATATTGATTGCTTCTTCTTTCATGTCGCTGCCTGGTTGTGGTTAATTTTTTTGTTTATTATTCTTCCCTCGGTTATTCTCTTCTGATGTCCGAATTTTTCACTTTCAGCTTTTAGCTCCTGCTTTAGAGTAATCAATTTGCGAGTGTCCTCCTTTTGCTGTCTCCAAACACCAATTCTATCTCCGTCTTTACTTTATGTTGGTGGGGCGTATAGTAATTTGCTTGTTTGCATGCAATAAGCATCATTACATGACTGATGGCCTTCCGTAAACCAGTTACCTTTTTCTCTGTCTTCAAAACCCATGATGGTACTTTCTTTGTTATTTCGGTTTTTACTTTTTGAATATAATTCATGTACTGTTTTACAGTAGTAGCCAGCGCATACAGACAGGCGTTAATCTGCCAGTATGTGGGTTCATCACACTATTGTAAATACTCATCACCAATTTCGTTAACAGCTTTTAATACCGTATCTGGTGGTTTTGTATTTACTTTGGTAGAGAATACTCTCTCCTCGAGAGAGTCCTTCAAAGCCAATATTATTTTTTCTAGGAAAATTTCAGTAAGGGCTCATTTCACCGGCATATAATCCTGACTACTGCGGTTGTGCCTGCTATTTACCATAGTCGTAGTAAGGAGAGATTGGTCAGTTACTTGAGCCAGTAATGTAGTTTGGCTGGGAGGCACCATGGAATCCGTTGGAATGTCGCTAGCTGCGGAACCACGTAGTGGTCTTAGGTCATTCCCGTTTTCGTTTTTGTTCATAGATTTGGGAAGAAGGTTAATTTTCGATTTTTTAAATAAAGTTACAGTTATTAACCTTCTTTCTCTGTTCTACAAATGTTGCCTGTCGGCGTAGTTGCTTCGCAATAAAATGATTAAACTCTGGATGCAGATCATTCCAATATGATTTCATATAACCAACAGCGGGGTTTTGTTTCGCTTTTTCGTAGCAGTTGAATAGACCATTATTCAATTCATAATTCCAAGAGAAATGAGTTTTGTAGTTACGGTTCCTTCTATAACTACAGGTAGAAAGAATTTGTTTACCTGTTGAGCTGCTGTTTTCGTTCTGTTCCTCGATTATGTTGTTGTTGATGTTGTGTCCATCCATGTTGCTTGTAGGAACCCTCTGCATGCTAAATTCAAGTTTCAGTTGAAAATCATTCGGATCGTGAATAAAAGGCTCCCTCAGTTAATTCATCTGAAGATTAACCAATTATTTAGCAAGGCTTATAGTTGTGGCTCCAAAGTTGGAGATAGTATTTATCGTATTTTTGATAAAGAGTCTCCCACCAAAAACGCGACTTGCCGCTTCGAGTATGCATGTATGTATGTATGTGTATATGTTTGTGTGCGCGAGAGTGAGCGTGAGTGAGCGTGAGTGCGCGTGTGTGTATTCTATTTACTTCTCTCTCTCATTCTCAGTTTTGGCAATTTGCATTTAAAATAGATTCCTTGTAATCCCTTATCGTGTCAGACTTCTCACATGCGATGAAATGTAATCTTTACTGCACACATCCACACCTGTGGACATAAAACCACATTCTCTCACATCGCACACTCACAAACACGCACGCATTGATTCTCCCTCTCTTTTTCTTTCACAGTCACACAACACATACACACACGTATATTTGTGAATACATATATGTGTGTGCGTGTGTGTGTATGTAAATACAGATAAAGGTATAGAAATATAGATATATATGGGTGTATATATTTATATAAGAATATACATGTATTTTAAAATGAGCATAACAGTTAGGCATACGTATATACGCAAACATATACATGTGTCTGTGCCTATATATATATATATGTGTGTGTGTGTGTGTGTGTGTATGCATGTATGTGTAATCATGTATGTGTGTATGTGTGTATTTATGTATGCATGTATGTATATATGTATGTAGGTGTGTATGTATGGATACATATAAGTATAGTATATGTATGTGTACATGAATGTATGCACAGATATACTAACGTATACATATGTTCATATGTATGCATACATTCACATGCCCAATACGCATGGAATATACATGCATACATATATATATATCTCTATATATATAAAACTGAGAATTGTGTCTGTCTGTCTGTGTGTTTCCCTAAAACTTGAGAACTACACAACCAATTTCATTCAAATTTTACACATGCCTTACTTAGGGTCCATGTAGTTTCATGGGCAAAAAAATGTTCAACTTCTTGCCTAGAGCGAGCCCATAGCAATATCATATCTTCTCCACTATTTCAGTATTACGTGTTAAAAGTGAAACAAAAACATTTCTCTATTTTATGTCAGATACTTTCACTTTAACAATAAAAATAATAACAATTGAATTATATGTAGTAAGTAATAATTAAAGTCAAACTAAAGTATAATATAATTGTAACATAACAAAAGTAAAAATAGCAATTGGTATAAAATTGCATCAATGACTTGAACTTGAATAAGTGGTTTCACATGAATGGGAATAAATTAAAAATAAAATTAGCGTGCAGAAATGGAATAGTCCAGATGGAGGTGTGCAATACCCTTTACCACGGCTTTTACATTAGATTATCTGCTAATTAGCTAGCATTAAGTATCTATATGAAGTTTGGCTGTATGTAATGTCTGTTTTCTCGAACAGCGCTTCTACTGGGTACTGTTATTATTATTACTGTTTAACTATTGTTATCACGTTTGTTTTTTCTTCGTAAGGGAAACGTTGTTGTGTTGCATTTGTTAAATAATTGTAAACTGTAATCCTCCCCCTTTGAATTGTATCCCTGTTTGGGGAAATTGACAATATTTTCACCGTTTACACAGAAGCATTTTTGTTAGAATGCCTTCGGTAGAAGAAAGTCCAAAAATGAATTTCGCTGCAGCCGTCGGCGGGCGCGAACTCATTAAAATTAAAATGTAAGAAATACAAACCTATTTCGGACTGATCACCGACAAAGACAGAGAATCTAGGATAACATCACCAAACTAAATAAAAAAATTAAATTAATGGAAAGACTATTGTCTATAAAGTATACAATGTAAAGAAAAAAAAGATTTCAACACCTGCAGGAAAGCACCATCGAAACGTGTCTTGATGCGACAATGAAAGATATCTAACCAGAGGCGGTAAATTTGCCAAAATACAAGCAAGGTTCGAGTCAACGGAGCGTGCAAGGGAGTACTGGACTCGAACCTTGCAAAGTGGAAATATTTTATTTTTACCTTTATATCTGGAACATAGGACGTCCCGGATAAAAATTAAATCTCCCACCAGAAGTAGAGGTAGGCTGGATTGTAGCCACACTTCTATACAAGAGGGAGGACAAGATCCAATGGATCGAAATTGCAAGAGACGAGCCTACAATTCCAGTCAGTTATATATTTTGAGTATTGTTATCACTAGCGATATCAAGATATAACTTTGTATTTTGTATTTTATGTGTAGATGTATATATATATAGATATACATGTAATATGTAGACATATATATACACATATATACATGCACTAGCACTATGACCCGGCAACGACGGGTCATAATGCTAGTATATATATAAAACTGAGAATGTGTGTCTGTCTGTCTGTCTTTGTGTTTCCCTAAAACTTGAGAACTACACAACCAATTTCATTCAAATTTTACACATGCCTTACTTAAGGTCCGGGAAGTGTCATCGGCTCGCTCTGGGCGGCATTGGGGCGACTGTACACAGCTGCAAGCCCACGGCCGACGCTATAGCGACCAGAGTTCGCTCTGGGCGGCATTGGGGCGACTGTACACAGCTGCAAGCCCACGGTCGACGCTATGGCGACCAGAGCTCGCTCTGGGCGGCATTGGGCGACTGTACACAGTTGGGTTGGGTTGGGTTGGTTTCTACTAGTCTAAAGAAATCGCCTCGTTGGACATCCACGGTGTTAGGTGTTCCAAAACCAACCATCCACAAAATGCTGGTTGAGGAAAAGTTTCATCGATACAACCTACAGATATTGCATCACTTAAATGAAGCAGCATAAAAAAAACAACCCTTCCTCAATTGTTTGCAGATTTACCTACTTTGCATTGCGAGTATTGCAACAAGATGCGTCTTCGTCAAAGCAATTGCTCCCCTAAAGCAAATTAAATAAAATTTGAGATACGTGGAACTTCAAAGCTGCTAACAAAAACAGGACAGTGAAAATATTCGGTAAGGGCTGTTTAACCCTAACGAGGTGAAGTGGTGAACTTTGGAGAGAAAAAAGCTTTGTCAAGTGACAGACAAGAATGCGTGTTATTGTTTTAAACTGAACGAGAAGAAAAAGAATTACATTTAGAAATAGAGATCTATAATTATTGAGGACAGAATTTGAGTTAGAAATAGATAACTATAAATATTGTATTATGCATAAAGTGATGGCTTACATTCGGGGCTTCCAATTTGTCTGCAAAATATAAGATAGTTGCAAAATCATCGCACATGTCACCATCGATTACAAACACCGGTGGAAGATAAAAGTTCCAGAGGATATTCTTGTTCTTTCGTTTGTACAAGGATCGCATTATGATTCGGCTTAAAATAAATTATAGATGTGGCACGATTACAATTTTTTAGGGTGTGTAAAGAGGGAAATAACACTCATCTGCATTTTTGATGAAATTCGAAATATAGATATTCCAGTTCATTCAGAAAATATAACAGAAAAGTCTAATTCTTCAATTGAATGTAACCGGGAAACGCCGGGTATCTCTGCTAGTATATATATATATATATATATATATATATATATATATATATATATATATATATATATATATATATATATATATATATATATATATATATATATGCATACGTGTTTACAATGCAGTAGTATACATGCGCACATGGCTACACAAACACTCTAACACACACACACCACACACACACACATATATATATATATATATATATATATATATATATATATGCTTGCATGTATACAATGCTGTAGTATACATGCACACTTGGCTACACAAACACTCTAACACACAGACATACATACACACGCACACACGCATGCACATACTTGTAAGTACAAATTCATCTACCGACATGTGCGCGATGCAATTTCGTTTGCACCGCACCGAGATAGAGAGAGACAGAGAGAGACTGATAGAGAGACAGAGAGAGACAGAGAGGGAGGGAGAGAGAGAGAAGCGATATCGAGTGACGATGGCGGTTAGCAACCACAAAATACATTTATCTAAAAACTCCATCATCAGAATGTGTGCCACACCCCACCACGCAGCAGTGGGAGGTTTTACCGAGTTATATTTCCAGTGGAATAATTACCTGATGATGTACAAGTATTTGCGCTATGTGCAACGTCTTCGTAAAAATCTATTTACAATTCACCCTACCACTGAACACGTACTTACGGCTTTTTACATCCTCACAACAATGTGTTTAGAATTAAACACTTCCATTTCCTTCTCTTCTCTTTACGTTTCTTCTTTCCTTCTCTTATCTCTTCCTCGTCCTCCTGCTCCCCTCCCTCTCTCTCTCTCCTTCCACCTCTCTTTCTCTCTCCCTTATCCTTAGCTGTATTCTTTCCAATTCTCTTCCAACTTTTTTAACTCTTATATTTCTTCAATAACTGATGGAGCCTTCAACCGCTACCTTCCAACTCTTTTTTTGTCCTTCATCCCTCCCCCTCGTTCCACTTCTAATTTTGTCTCACTTTCTTCTTTCTTCATTTTTCTCTCTTCTTTTTTCCTTTCCCTCTTTGCTTTTTCTCCTATCCTCTTTCTCTCTTTCTACCGTTTCTGTTTTCTACTTTTCTTCGCTTTATTCTATTTCACCAGATTCTTTACTTTTTCAACCCCTCTTGAATTCTACATTTTATCACATCTCTTATGTATTCTTTCCCCATTTTATCATCTTTTTCGTTTTACTTTCTCTTCATCATCATCACCACCACCTTCATCTTCACCATTATCATCATCATCTTCATCATCATCATCAACATCATCATCATCCCCATCATCATCGTCGTCATCATCATCATCATCATCACCGTCATTATCATCATCATCATCATCATCATCATCATCATCATCATCACCACCACCATCATCTTCACCATCATCATCACCATCTTCACCATCATCATCATCATCATCTATAAAACTATTATTTCTCGCCTTTGCTTCTCTTTCCAGTTCATCCATTCTACTTGTTTCTGTTTCATACTTGTTACTATCACAACTACTACAGCTGGTAGTACTACTATTAGGAATAGCACCACCAATACTACTTGTGCAGTCAATGCAGAGACTACTAACATTACTAGTACCACCACCACCATCACCACCACCAACACCACTACTACTACTACTACCACTGGGTAATTTTTTTTTTGTGATTATGAACTTCGCTTTGCAAACACGCTGTGTCGATGCAGTTCCAACGCGCGCTACCGTGGGCAAGTGTCTTTTGTCAATCATGTCTTGTGAACGACTTTGGTTGAGAAGGAAATTAAGTGGAACTCCTTCATATGCGAGAGGGCACTAAAACGCTCCTGGCTTTCGGGGAAAAGAGTATACATCGGGGTCTGTTAATTATGATTTTTTTCAACGTTCCCCCTCTCAGATTCAAACATGCATCTCAGCGGTTCGGCAAAAGGGACCGATAGAATAACTACTAGGCTAACAAAGAATAAGTCCTGGGGTCGATTTGCTCGACTAAAAGGCGGTGCTCCAGCATGGCCACAGTCACATGACTGAAACAAGTAAAAGAGTAAAAGATACATACATACATGCATATATACATTCGTACATACATACATACATACATACATACATACATACATACATACAAATATACATACATACATACAAATATACATACATTCACGTGTTTGTGCTTTCTCTATCCCTCACTCACTCTCTTAATAATATTATCTTCCAATTTAAGTTGTCGAACGGAAATAATCTGTAGCACGCCGTATAAAATGCTTAACGGCATTTCGTCCGTCTCTACGTTTTGAGTTCAAAATCTGCCGAGGCCGATTGTGCCTTTCATCGTTTCGGGGTCGATAAAATAAGAACCAGCTAAGCACTGCGGTCGATAAAGTCGTTTTACCGCCTTCCCCGAAATTGCTGGCCGTGTGCTAAACTTTGAAGCCATTAATATCTTCCATCTTCTCTCACTTAAATACTCCTGATTAATGCTTAATAGCAGCAGCATCCAAGCGTAAATTCGTATAATTTTTATAATCTTTGCCCGAAGAATCTATGAAATAGGAGAATCTATACATATTTCTTCAACATGTATACCATTCTAATTCCTATCTTGTAATAAGACACGTGTAATATGGAATTAAAAATATATCAATTATTTTTTTTTTTTTTCAGTTTTCTGTTTTGATACGCAATTACATTGAAAATTGGATTCACCAAAACTTTCAATCGCCATATATATCACAATTAAAATAAATCACCAACATACATACATTGGATTGATGTGAACATGCAGATGTGCCTCAGGAGGATACAACTTGCATTATAACTTCTATTTCCTATATATATATGTATATATATATATATATATATATATATATATATATGTGTGTGTGTGTGTGTGTGTGTGTGTATGTATGTATGTATGTATATATATATATATAGATATATATATATATATATATATATATTATATATATATATATATATAATATATATATATATATATATATATACACGTTATGCGTGCAAGTGTGTAAGAGTATGTATGTTTTTCACAAGTGCCTGAAGGTACTTCGTTAAAACGGGTTTAATCTCCAATCAGCCGTGCCAAATCTCCAGCGTCCAACACCTTCGCCCATGCATACATACACACATACACACACGCGCACACACGTACATACATACATACATACATACATACATACATGCATGTGATAATTCACTCTCAAATTTCACGTTGACCTAATATTTTTTTTAAATAAAAGAAAGACAGAAAGATTAAAAGAAAGAAAAACAGAAAGAAAGAATAAAGGAAGGAACGAACGAACGAACGAACGAATATGCTTAATGTTGTCATGATCGTCCATTGGTAATCAATGAAGACTTCAACCATCCTATGATTTCAACCATGCCACCACCATCGAGGAACCAGAGCATCACAACTGCTCCCTCGTTTACCACGCTAACTGCGTGGCTGAAGCATGGCAACCACAAACTATCGCATCCTGACTACCGCCATGAAAGTTTTACTCTCTATTACTCGAAATGTTTCTGCCATCATTCGTGAAATGAGCACCAGTGCTGGCTATACACCACTTCATCGAGGGACCCAGTCACGTGGAGGGTGGTAGTGAGCTACACTCGGAATTTAGTTCTAATGTGACTCTAGAATGTACATTAACTTCCCTTCCTGACTAGCGCTACTACCGTCCGAGTCTGGTTATCGAAACTCTGTGGCGATCCAAATACGCCAATGATTATCAACTTGTGACAACGTTACACGTGGCTTTCCTCGTATTTGTTTTATTTAATACTTTTTTTCATTTTGTTTGCTTAACAGTCCATCATGTCAAAGAAGACCTAGAGAATGCTGAAGGGAGATAACAGAAGTTTTAATGGGGACCGGGAACTGCAATGTTATTTTTCATCTGCTAAAGATAAGATGATTTGCTTGCTTTGTGATACTGCGACATCAACATAGAAGAAATTCAATGCTCATCAGTATTATGCCACTCATTAGGACCACAAATATTTCAAATTAAAAGGACAGGTGCAAAAGGTTGCTTTACAGAAATTATTAGGTTGTCAAGGAAGTTCTCGCGTAATTATTAATTTTGGTTTTAAATGATGTATTTTCAAATTAATTTTCATTAAATTACTTTAACTCTATATATAATTTGAAAGCCCGTTTTTCGCTCTATCTAACTGTGTTATCCTTTTTCTTTTTTGACTGATTAGTTCATTTTTTCCGGAACGTTGAATACAACATGGACAAAAAGCAAATTCTCAAAATTTTCTTATTCCAGTTCAAGCTAGGCCGAAAAGCTGCTGAAACAGCTCATGATATCAACGATGCGTTTGGATCAGGAACCACTAATGAACGTACAGCACAATGGTGGTTCAATAAATTTCATAGCGGTGACGAGAATCTTGAAGATAATAAGCGTAGTGGTCGGCCATCGGATGTTGACAACGATCAACTAAGAGCCTTAGTCGAAGCCAATCCACGCACAACTGTTCGAGAGCTTGCTTCTGAATTAGACGTAACGTTACGACGATTTCCAACCACTTGAAAGAGATGGGAAAAACAAAAATACTTGAGAAATGGGTGCCGCACGAATTGAGCGACAACCAAAAAAAAAACACCGTTTTGAAGTGTAGTCTTCCCTTCTTTTACGCAACAAGACCCGTTTTTCGGCCGGATTGTGACTTGCAATGAAAAGTGAATTCTTTCCGACAATCAATGACACTCAGCTCAGTGACTCGACGCCGACGAAGCTCCACGGCACTTTCCGAAGCCAAAGTTGCACCAAAAGAAGGTCATGGTGACTGTTTGGTGGTCTGCGGCCGGTCTCATCTATCACAGCTTATTGGATCCAGGCGGAACGATTACGGCGGAGAAATATTGTCAGCAAATGGATGAAATGCATAAGAAACTCCAACAACAACAGCCAGTATTGGTCAATAGAAAAGGACCAATTCTTCTCCACGACAACGCTCGGCCGCACGTCGCACAACTGACCCTGCAGAAGTTGAACGAAGTGGGCTACGAAACTCTGTCTCATCCGCCATACTCACCAGGCCTCTCACCTACCGACTACCACTTTTTCAAGCATCTCGACAACTTCCTGCGTAAGAAATGCTTCAAAAACCAAGACGATGGCAAAAACGCCTTCAACGACTTCATGACCACCAGAATGCAGGATTTTTACGCTACTGGCATAAATAAACTTGTTTCGCGTTGACAAAAGTGTGTTGATTCTGATGGTGTTTCTTTCGATTAATAAAGTTTTGTTTGAGCCGAGATATGTGCATCTGAATTTAAAGGTTAAAAACCGCAAGAACTTTCTTGACAACCTAATAAAGCATGAAAAGCAAACACAAAGACATATATTTAAAGTAGTAGTAAGACCTGGAAATAATGCCACTGAAGCAACTTATGAAAAGGATAGCCATTCAGGCGATGTGGGAATCGTAAAAGAATTTTTGTCGATGCTTAGACCCCGATAAGTTTCAAAGTAAAAAACAACTGCCTCTTTCAAGGAGAACCATAACTGGTCGGCAGCATGAATTAGCAGAACAACACAATTCATTTAATCGCATTAGCTGAATTAACTGGTGCTACAGATTCAGCGCAGGTTTTGTATTTCATACAAGAGAAGATTTTATTTGCTCCGAAAAGAGATCTTGGCTTTGGGCACTCTTACGTGCAGAACACGAAGAATAGATACACTCCGAAACGTCTAAGATAAATGTCGTGAAGTTGGACTGAATTTTATTAATTTAGTGAGCGTATGTACAGACGGTGAATCGTCCATGACAGGAAAACGTGAAGGGTTTATGGCATGGATAAAAAAAGTATTATTAGAATCAGATGCTCTCATTTCTTTTCAGTGTATTTTACATCAGTAAAATCTCTGTTAAATCTACTACTTTAAGTGGCACGATACGTATTGTTAACTATATTCGTTCAAATGCAACATGGCATCGCCAGTTTCGTAACATGCTAAAGTCAGGCGATGAAGTATTCAGTGTGAATTTGCCGTATCGTTCTAAAATCTGTTGGCTATTGCAGGGAGAGGTTTTAGCAAAATTTTACCTTTGCGAAAACAGGTAATTAAATTTCGTGTAAACATTTTCTCAGGTTAGCAAAGGTGATTGATCAACAAGAAAATTCATACAAATCGTTTGAAGAATGCGTAGCTGTTGTAGACATTTTTATGGGAGAATACAATGAAAGATTCACTGAGTTTTAGAATCGTGACATCACGCTCAGATTTGCATTTCAAACTTTCTTAGTTGATGTCTCCAAGGCTTCTACAGAATTACAGATGGAATTGATTGAACTCTCAGAAGATGACATTTTAAAATCCTTATCTGATACTGACAAAGATCTGATTCATGCAACAGAATGCTCATGCCTCCGGCACGAAAACTGTTTTACTGCTTTTCAACCACTTATTGTTGTGAATCTGCATTTTACTACCTAACCAAAATCAAGACGCCCTTAAAGTTACCAAAGACGGACACCCGTAGGGAGGCTCAACTGAAACTGCAGACCTTCATGTTGCAACCAAACATTCCAATGCTTTCCTACAAAAAGTACTCAAAGTCGTTAAAAGGTTGGTAAAATTTAGAATTAACAATATTTTTTCATTTATTTTAAGTTAATTAGTACATAGTAGTTAGATTTTTACAAAATAATGTAGGTTTTGAAGAATATCTACTTGGTGTTCCTTGAATGCGGCCATATTAGCTTACAAATAAATCAATCCTTTCTACTATAGGCACAAGGCCTGAAATTTTGAGGGAGAGGATCAGCCGATTACATCGATCCCAGTGCGTAACTAGAACTTAATTTATCGACCCCGAAAGGATGAAAGGCAAAGTCGACATCGGCGGAATTTGAACTCAGAACGTAATGACGGGTGAAATACCGCTAAGTATTTCGTCCAGCGTGCTAACGATTCTGCCAGCTCGCCGCCTTTCTTACAAATAAGTTAATGCGGCCTTCCAACGTGAAATCGTTCCCCCACCTCTTCCCTGGCTTCTCTAGATTGTCAGGTAGGCATTTATAATGAAAAACTACGTGCGCTAATTATTATTGTCAATTGACAGTCTGAGTATAGAAGCTAAAAGTTTATTTATCCCCACCTCTCTTCTCTCTCTTTATCTTTCTCCTCCTATCTCTCTCTTCTCTCTCTCTCTCTCTCTCACTCTCTCTCTCTCTCACTCTCTCTCTCTCTCTCTCTCTCTCTCTCTCTCTCTCTGGTTTTCGAAGTGATATTCACATCAGCATGGTAGCCGACCTCTATGATGGTACATACATATTCTTGTCTGTCTATCTGTCTATCTTTATGTAAGTATATATATATATATATATATATAATATATATATATATGAATGGATGGATGGGCGGATATGTATGTACAAGTGCAAGCAGGTACACATGTACCAAGTGAGTACTTGGCAATTATAAGTTCATAAATACTCACACACACCCTTACAGAGATACACATATGTATACAAACGCATATACGATCCCGTTTATAAGCATTATACATGCACTCACACTGATATATATATATATATATATATATATATATATATATATATATATATATATTGGCCTGCTCGCTTAGCCAGCGGGGTGGCGTCATTCAATGGCTAAAACAATGCGAACGCATTGTGACCAGCGATGTGTAACAACGTCTGATGGTCTTGTCGTCACGTGATCACGTGATATATAATATATATATTATATATACACATATATAAAGGCACACACACATACTCACACATACATACGCTCACACACACGCACGCATATCTATATCAAAATATATTTTGGGTTGAACAAACACCTTGAAATTCTGTTAATCATTTCTATGTCCAACCATCCGGAATATCTCCAAGTTAATCTGCTTAATTTAAGAAGGGAGCATATTACCTGAATTTTCAACCACACACACACACACACACGAGAACGGTGAATCGGATTGTAAACGACAAAACCGGGACAGCACCAAAAAAAAAGAACCTGCAGTAATTTTATTTACGTTCTTCTCCATCCAGAGTTCAGATGTAGTGTAGAGATTGATCTTTCTTTAATGCTTGTTGAAGCACAAATATAACCCCACAATCACGTGATTAAATCGGTTTAAAAGATCCCCAACCTTACCAGGGGGAATTGTTCACTTGATTCAAGTTAGCTTGCAACTATTTGTGCGCTGGTAAAATAAAGGACCTAGTCAACCGGCGGCCTATTTTTTTTTTGCTGTTTCTAAACTTTCGCCAGTATAATTGCTGTTGTTGTTGTAGTTGTTGTTGTTGTTGTTCCTGCTGCTGCTGCTGTTTTGCTATTTTGTAGTTGCAGTTCAGTATGATTGAACAGACAGATCTATGGTATATAAGCGGTTAGTTGAATGACTAAATGCAATCAATCCCTAGAGACATTAGTTCCGATATGCGGTACGTTCGTATGATTAAAAACCTTAATAAATACCTAGACAAGTGTCAGAGACCTATCGTAAGATTTGTCGTAATAGTTAGAACATGTAACATTCTCTCCATTGTCCACATTTCGCTCTGCACTCCTAGGTCCTGGTGACGAAACAGTAACAATAGTCAAAATGAAGTCAATCTGAACACAACTTCTGTTCACATACATTTATCTCAGGTGATGTGTGTCCCAATACTCAGGAAACTAAGGAGATCGTTGATGATCGAGTTGCTGCTATTTTGATATTTGTATGAAGGGAAATAGCAGTAGTATTCTTAGGCTGGTGTTGTAATAGCGTCCATCGTTGTTGTGTACGGGACTAAGATAACTTTGGATCGATCACATCCATTGGAGTGAAATCGAACAGGCGACAACAGTGAGGAAACCGTTTGGAAAGATCGTTCAAATTATTGGGTATCTGAAATCATTATCTGGCGTTGTGCGTCTTAAGTAGATGTATATTGCTAGGATTCGAACCGAATCTCTAATTTCATCTCGAAAAAGATCAAATGTACTGCTCTCCCACCTCTGACTAAGCGATACAAGATGTTTGCTTTAAATTGACTATTGAAAAAGATATCAAACTAGAAACAAATATTATCATTTCGTATAATCTGTTCTGAATAAACATAGTCAGACATTAAAATATCAATAAAATTTTTAACCGCCTTTTGATATCAACCGTTTCTTTAATATAATGGCTTCAGTGAAGTTAAACCATTACAAGTGACAATGCTATAAACTTTTTGGGGTATGTATGTATGTATGTATGTATGTATGTATGTATGTATGTATGTATGTATGTATGTATGCGTGTATGTATGTATGTGTGTATGTATGTACATACTTTTAGGTCCCTTTAAATAAAACCCTTGATTCATTAGCACTGTGTACAAACTTTATACTTGGAATGACCAATTTTAAATACTATTGGATTTTACTCATAAGGTGTTGGAATCTTATATGTATACCATTCTACCTAAATAATGGATCTACAAATGCAATATCCCTGCATATCTCACATCTATTTTCATTCCTCCACTTCACTCTCTATTTCGTATCTTATCTAAATTAACTATTACTTAACCATTTTCTCACACTGTCTCCGATGAAGGGATATAATAAATATCCTGGAAACAGCTGTAAGACCTTCTATTTATAAATGTTCGAAAGGTTTCGCTTTCGCTAATCATGACATTGCAATTATTGTAATTTCGTATTTTCTTAAGAAAATGTTAGTCCATGTTAGTCCATATTGTGTATGGGTGTTTGTAAATGAATGAATCGACAAGTAAAATATTTAAGGGTA
>NC_043012.1:5284016-5304229 GCF_006345805.1 Octopus sinensis
TTGGGTTGGCTATTTGAGTTGGCTATTTGGCTTGGCTTTTTGGTTTGGCTATTTGGGTTGGCTATTTGAGTTAGCTATTTAGCTTGGCTATTTGCGTTGGCTATTTGGGTTTGCTATTTGGGTTGGCTATTTGGCTTGGCTAATTGTCTAGGCCATTTGGGTTCACTATTTCGTTTGGCTATTTGGGTTGGCTATTTGGCTTGGCAATTTTCTTGTCTATTAGGGTTGGCTTTTTGCGTTGGCTATTTTTCTTGGCTATTTGGGTTGGCTTTTTGGCTAGGCTATTTAGCTTTTCTTTTTTGGTTGTCTATTTGGCTTGGCTATTTGTGTTTGCTATTTGGGTTGGCTATTTGTGTTTGCTATTTGGCTTGGCTATTTAGGTTGGCTATTTGAGTTTGCTATTTGTGTTGCCTATTTGGCTTGGCTTTTTGGCTTGTCTATTTGGGTTGTCTATTTGGCTTGGCTATTAGGGTTGGCTATTTGGGTTGGCCATTTTGGTTTGCTTTTTGGCTTCGCTATTTGGCTAGGCTATTTGGGTTGGCTATTTGGGTTTGTTATATGGGTTGGCTATTTGGCTAGGCTATTTGGGTTGGCTATTTGGCTTGGCTATTTGGCTTTGCTTATTGGCTTGGCTATTTGTATGTATGTATATATATATATATATATATATATATATATATATATATATATAATATATATACATACATATATATATGTATGTATATATATATACCTATATATATATATATATATATATATACATACATATATATATATATATACCTATATATACCGCAGGAGTGGCTGTGTGGTAAGTAGCTTGCTAACCAACCACATGGTTCCGGGTTCAGTCCCACTGCTTGGCATCTTGGGCAAGTGTCTTCTACTATAGCCCCGGATCGACCAATCCCTTGTGAGTGGATTTGGTAGACGGAAACTGAAAGAAGCCCTTCGTATATATGTATATATATATATATATATATATATTGTGTGTGTGTGTGTGTATGTGTTTGTGTGTCTGTGTTTGTCCCTCTAGCATTGCTTGACAACCGATGCTGGTGTGTTTACGTCCCCGTCACTTAGCGGTTCGGCAAAAGAGACCGATAGAATAAGTACTGGGCTTACAAAGAATAAGTCCCGGGGTCGATTTGCTCGACTAAAGGCGGTGCTCCAGCATGGCCGCAGTCAAATGATTGAAACAAGTAAAAGAGTAAAAGGTAAAGGTTAATATATTTTTATATATATATATATATATGCATGTATATATATATATATACATATATATATCTATATATATATATATATATATATATATATATATATATACCTACAAGTATACATACATATATATATATATGCATATATACATATATATATATGCATATATATATACGTATTAAAAAGTGATTGGCTATAACCTTTCCACGCACTGAAAAATAGACGCCAAAAGACACTATTACCATCTTAAAATCCCCGAGAATAACACACTGGGTCGTAGTCGAGCAAAAGAAAGATAATAAATTAAACTTTTGGCTCACCGTGTACAAGATCCTGCTTCAAGCTTAGAGTAAAGAAAATATTGCCTACTACTCTCATCACCAACGATATTCTCCGAGATTTCAAGATGGTAATAGTGTCTTTTAGCGTCTATTTTTCTAGCGCTTGGAGAGGCTTATAGCCAATGCTTTATAATAATTATGTACATAATTATAAAATATTTGTAAAATTTATCTATAAGGCTTTTATTTCCGCGCTGACCCCTGGTAAAATCATTAATTTTTTAACCTATATTATAATTAATATATATATCACGTGATCACGTGACTGACCAGACCATCAGATGTTGCTACACATCGCTGGTCACAATGCGTTCGCATTGTTTTAGCCTTCGAATGACGCCACCCCGCTGGCTAAGCGAGCAGGCCATATATATATATATATATATATATATATATATATATATATATATAGTATATATATATATATATATATATATATACATATATATTGTGTTTTAATTTAATTTAAATCTATGTCCCTAATTCCATTTCTATTTATTTTGTGTTCCTTTGTTATTTTATTTTCAATTATTTTATTTTGATTGTTTTACTTTTGGTAAGCAGTTTATTTGCTGAATATATTTTGTGTTATTGAGTTCGTTTCATGAATATTGATCTTAGTATGTCGCTCTGTCTTGAACGTGGTAACGAGATGTACTCTCCCACTAATCATTATTAGTCTTGTTTTCGATATGGTATAATGTTTATGATGATGAGACTTTGATTGAGAAACAAAGTACCTAATTGTCTAAGTTTGTTGTATTATTTGTATGTCCTGCTTGGAATTAGCTCTTTGCTATAAATACTAATTTGTAGCTGTAACTTATCGCTGTTTGTTTATTCTTGCAACCGACGCGATATGACAATATACTTTACAGACGAATGCGGCGAGCTGGCAGAAACGTTAGCACGCCGGGCGAAATGCTTAGCAGTATTTCGTCTGCCGTTACGTTCTGAGTTCAAATTCTGCCGAGGTCGACTTTGCCTTTCATCCTTTCGGGGTCGATAAATTAAGTGCTAGTTGCGTACTGGGGTCGATCTAATCGAAAGCTCCTTCCCCTAAAATTTTGGGCCTTGAAACCAAATTAGAAAAGAATATACTTTACAGACGAATGCGGCAGCTGGCAGAAACGTTAGCACGCCGGGCGAAATGCTTAGCAGTATTTCGTCTGCCGTTACGTTCTGAGTTCAAATTACGCCGAGGTCGACTTTGCCTTTCATCCTTTCGGTGTCGATTAAATAAGTACCAGTTACGCACTGGGGTCGATATAATCGACTTAATCCGTTTGTTTGTCCTCGTTCGTCCCCTCTGTGTTTAGCTCCTTGTGGGTAGTAAAGAAATAGGTATTTCGTCTGCCGTTAGAACTCAGAACGTAAAGACGGACGAAATGCCGCTAAGCATTTCGCCCGGTGTACTAAAGGTTCTGCCAACTAGTCGCCTTAAACTGCAAGGACATATTCATCTCTCTCTCTCTCTCTCTCAATTTCGCTTTCCCTCTTTCTCTCTCTCAATCCTCAATCTTTCTCCCTCTCTCCCTCTTTATGTCACTCTTTCTGTGTGTCACTCCCTCATATGCACTAACACACACACACTCCCCCCTCTCTCTCTCTCTCACGCACTAACACACACTCCTTCTCTCTCTCCCTCTCTCTCTCTCACCAATTTTCTTTCATACTCCAACCAGCCATCCACTCAGTCAAACAAGAAATCCTCGGTGGTGTCATTTGAAAGGCTAGAAATAACAGCCAGAAACCCCAGATCATACCATACCTTCATAATAATAACGAAAACAATAACACACACAGAGCTGATCCGGGGCGAATTCAACACCATCATCACCATTATTAGCAGCAGCAGCAGCATCATCATCACCAACACCACCACAATCGTCATTCTCAATCATCATCACCACCACCATCATCATCAGTGGCATCAGCACCACCACCACTACCACCATCATCATCATCATCATCACCGTCATCATCATCACCATCATTACCATCATCATCATCACCACCACCACCACCACAATCGTCATTCTCAATTCTCATCACCACTACCATCATCATCAGCGGCATCATCACCAACACCACCACCACCATCCTCTTCATCCTCATCATCACCGTCATCACCACCGTCATCATCATCATCACCATTATTACCATCTGTATCAGCTGCGTCATTGTAAACCGAACAGTCGTCATCGTTTTCCTTATTTCCAGCACTCAGCGGTACTACCACCACCACCACCACCACCGCAGCCGCTGCCGCCACCATCATGAGCATCAGCCGCATACTTTACACTGATGGAGCCAGTAGTATCGAAACAAGTCGCCAACATCTTGCTCACACTGACCCGAACATCTACGAGCGATGCATGTTTACGGCGGAATCTTGTCTACAGGAATGTCAGCAGAACGAAACAGAGATATGTGCTGTTGGTAACTTTCCATGTATTAGCAACAAGATATTTCGTTGTTATGCATATATGCAGGCATATGTGTCCCTGTGTGCACGTATGTGAGTATATATTATCTATGTATTTGTGTGTGCATGTGTGTGCATGCTCATACACACACACACACACATATATATATACATATATATACACAAACACACACACATACGTATATGCACAGAGATACACACACATATATACAATCATATGTGTGTCTGCATATATATGCATATGTGCGTGTCTATGTGAACATGTGTTTACATTCATGTATATACGCATACACGCATACATATATGTGTGCGTATCCGCGTGTGTATATGTACATATCTTTGAGATACATACATATATACAGAGATAGAGAGAGAGAGTCAAGGGTATATGTATCTCTCTCTCTCCCTCTCTCTCCCTCTCTCTTTCTACACACACACACACACACACATATATATATATATATATATATATATATATAATATATATATAATATTTCTAAACAACATATACTAAAAGTACATGCTTTGTGTATTTTCCGGTGGCTGGAATAGCATGGTGAAGTGTATGTATGTGTATGTGTGTGTGTATGAAATATAGATAGATAGATAGATAGATAGATAGATACATACATACATACATACATACATACATACATACATACATACATACATACATACATACATACATACATACATACATACATAGATCCTTGACTTTGGCGTTCGCATAAATTCTTGTGTCTACCAGCAAAAGAAACAGCTGTATGTTATGTCAATATAAATATTTCCTTTACAGAAAAGTTTGTTTCAGAAGAAATGTGTGATGCCGTTGAGGGCGAGAACGTTCTTTTCACAATATCTGTGTCTATGCACCCATGCGCATGCGCACGCAAGAACGTACCTGTGTGTGTGTGTGTGCGTGTGAGAAAGAGAGAGAGAGAGAGGGAGAGAGAGAGAGAGAGCTTATCTTCTTGTGTTATGTAATAATGGATTGTGAGGAGCGGGCTGTTGAGAGACAGCACTCTTTATTTTGTTGTACTTGTTCCAGTCGCTGGCCTATGGCCATACTGGAGTACTGTCTTGAAGGATATATTAATACCAGTATATACCAATTAAAAAAAGGCGGTGAGCTGACAGAAACGTTAGCACGCTGGGCGAAATGCTTAGCAGTATTTCGTCTGCCGTTACGTTCTGAGTTCAAATTCCGCCGAGGTCGACTTTGCCTTTCATCCTTTCGGGGTCGATTAAATAAGTACCAGTTACGCACTGGGGTCGATATAATCGACTTAATCCGTTTGTCTGTCCTTGTTTGTCCTCTCTGTGTTTAGTCCCTTGTGGGTAGTAAAAAAATAAGTATATACCAATTAATCTATATTCACAGACACCATCTGATGAGTTAGTACAATAAGTATAAATATTAAACTATTTCTGGATAATTTTTTTCCTCCCTCTATTGTGGAAAAAGTTTGGTATATACTCAAAAGTATTCATAAATTTCTATCCTTTTGTTATAATATTCTTCTTAATAATCCTCTGAATAACCCTAAACTTTAACTGTATACAATATTGCAGCATTGTTTAAAATATTTAACTATAATACTACATGATAAGACTTCCTTTGTTTCATTATCAATGGTTTGCTAGTATGGACCCCTTAATTGTCAGCTAACATCTTGGTTTAAGTTTTCCTTTACTAAACCTCATGATATTGCTTCTAATAAATCTTTATTTTTATGACTATACCATCTATGATGTCTGTCTGTTCCCTCAGCCCTACCCCCAACAGATACTGCCCTCTGTTCTCTCAGCCTTAGATATACAAAGGTTTGATAAACTAGCCTATAAATTAAAACTGACCCCATAAAGTCACAAAAAAAATCCGTGACCGGCAGTGTATGTAACAATGTATATCTTGGAAACTTAGTAACTTCTATGCTGGAGTATGTTCTTTGTCTATTTCTTTTACTTATTGGAGATTTTAGTTATAATTATACTAATGTGTCCATCTGTTCTAATTTAATTAAACTCTATGCCTTTGTGCAGCTGAAGATTCCTCTGCATTTTAAATTGATGTAATGATTGCATTGTTCAATTAAATGGAGTTGCATGAAACGATCGTACTGCATTACCTCTGGATATCCTTGTTGCTTATTTTGATTATATATATATATATATATGAGTTTCTTGAAAATGGAGTCATAACCCCAAAATATTGAATGCAAGGTAACTCTACATTAATTCATATATTTGTTTTCTTGGGATTTGCTTTGCATTACTTCGCATTGTTCTGGCCTTACCCACGATCCTTTATACAATATATATATATATATATGTGTGTGGTGTGTGTGTGTGTGTGTGTGTGTGTGGTGTGTGTGTTGGGTGGTGTGTGTCTGGGTGGTGATGCTTGTAGTGTGTATGTGTATAAATATATATGTGTGTGTGTGTGTGTGTGTGTGTGTGTGTAGGTGAAATTTACAAAAAAACGAAAGCTGAAGACAGGTGTATAAAGAACAAGCAGGTGAGAAAGTCTTTTACGCTTCGAGCCTCCACTTTTCAAGAGAAAGGAGCACGAGGAAATAAAGAGGGAGAGAATAAAAAACTTTCGGAGTTAGCGACCAGTCATGGAGACTGATATATATATATATATATATAATATATTTATGCGCATATATGGGCACAAGACGTCACCAACTGTGTAAACAATATGAAATACGTAAACAAGAGAAAAAAATGAAAAACAGGACGAGTAAAAACACTCGTCCTGTTTTCCATTTTTCGGAATTTGAGTTACGGTGTATCTCGTTTCATCACTGAGAAAGACATGAACATTAAATAGCTGTCTTGGCCGCCTTGTTATCATCAAACCTCGCGTCATCGTAAGGAATCGAATGAAAGTTTAAGCTGAAGAGACAGAAATTTGAAGAGGTTTAAGTTTTCCTTTACTAAACCTCATGATATTGCTTCTAATAAATCTTGATTTTTATGACTATACCAACTATGATGTCTGTCTGTTCCCTCAGCCCTACCCCCAACAGATACTGCTCTCTGTTCTCTCAGCCACAGATATACAAGAGGTCTGATAAACTAGCCTATAAATTAAGACTGACCCCTTAAAATCACAAAAAAAGTCAGTGACAGGCAGAGTCTGTAACAATGTATATCTTGGAAACTTAGTAATCTCTATGCCGGAGAGATGCGTAAATGCTTTACATGTCTCGTTTCTAAACCACGTGGATCTGAATTGAAATCTCGCTGGGAATTGACTTAGCAATTACCACGTCGAGATGATAACAATGAATAACTCAACTATCCGAAATATAGCTCATTCGGTTCAATGGCCGGCAACTCAACCGAGATGTCACCTTACATCCAGTTGCGTTGTGTCCAGGGTCGGTTATTTTACTACAAAACACTCCAATACATTCCAACTCATATGAGATATAACTATGCTATAAATCTTGGCACCGGCATGGTTAGATACGATATGCAGAATACAAGATATAAAATTTATTTATTTCATTGCATACATCAGCAATTTACATAAATATAGTGCTATAAAATAAACGGTTATGTGTTCAAAAACTGAATTTACAAGAATTGTATTTATGACTTTTAACATACAGTTTGAGAGAAAAAAATATTTTATCAAATAAACATTACATATGCTATTACAGTGCCATAAAATTATATTGGAATCCGATATATATATATATATATAATATATATATATATATATAGAGAGAGAGAGAGAAGAGAGAGAGAGAGAGAGATAGAGAGAGAGATAATATATACACATATATATACATTTATATACATAATATATATACACTATATATATATATCTGTGTGTGTATATATATATATATATATATATATATATAGTGAGACATGGGTATTATGATACTTCATATACATTTTATCGGTAATTTCTATAAAAATATTACCTATAAAAATATATATGAAGAGTTTAATATTTTAAATTGAGGATGTATTTAAAATAAGCTGAACAAAGACTCTCAAAAGATGCATTTGGCGTTAAAAGGTTTAGCAGCAAAATGTCTCTGTGGCTAAGAAGATCGGTTTGCAGCCTCGCTGTTTTGAGTTCAGTCCTATGGCACGGTACATTGGGTGTCTTCTGTAAAGCCGAGACAACCAATGGTTTGTGAGTGAATTTCGTAACTTCGTAAACGGAAACTATAATAAATCCCTTCGAATATTCATATACCGTATATACCGGCGTACAGAACGGAATTCGAATTTTAAAAAAATTACCCCAAAACTAGGGGTAGTCTTATATACCCCGTATAAAATCTGAACCTTTACTTCCTGTGGTTTAGAGTAGCACCAAAGTGAAAGGAGAATAGTGTAAAGCACTTGCATATATCCTATGGTTCTACAGCGCAGTATTTTCTACTGGTACTTGCACATATCGATGGCGAACACCGTAAAACACTCACAAAGATCTATGGTCCTACAACTCAGTATTTTCAACTGACACTCACATGTATGTTTGGGAAGCTGGATTAATAGTAAGAATATGTTAAAATAACAGCACAGCAAACATAGCAGACAGACATCAGTCGCCATTTGCAACAGCTGACGAACAGAAAATGTAAACAATCACACCGTTTAGCCGGGTCTCGGCGTCGGTTCTGTTTACACTGCCTCGTTAGCGCGCGCTCTCAGAAAGCATTCACCCAACCGAGGGATTTCAAGACGAGTGTAGTTTACGGTATCTAACCTAACCGTTACGGTAGAGTAGCAGCATGTTCCGGCACCTTCTGTGACTGGCCAGTTCGTGATAGTCAGACCAATCACAATAAACCTTACAGTTACCGGTTACTTTTAAATACTTACAGAGTTGTAAAGATTATTTGCCAACATAACATGGCAGTCCAGGTTTAAGGACTAATGTTGCTGTAATTTAGCCCCATGATATATCGTCTCCGGCTGTCTATACGACACAATCTGTCCTTATATTTTCGAACAAGGGAATCTAGCACCCCCACTCAGCTCAAAACAATAGCTGGAGACGATGTCTCCTGGCGTTAAATTACAGCAACATTAGTCCTAAACCATGACTGCCATATTATGTTGCTGAATATCTCACGTTGTAAGATTTAAAAATAGTAATTTTCTAATTTATAGATCAGTGACTAGTTGTCACTTTGAAAACTATATATTTCGAACGGGAATTTGGCAGCGCCACCTCTAGCTGAACGATTATTCTGTGCTGATGAAGAGAAATAACCCAGAAATTGTGATACACATATATTGTTTTGAGCTAAGTGGGGATGCTAGATTCCCTTCTTCAAGAATATAAGGACACAGATCGTGTCGTGTAGCCAGTTGGTGATGATGTATCATGGGGCTAAATTACAGCAACATTAGTCCTAAACCAGGACTGCCGTGTTATGTTGGCAAGCAATCATTACTACAAAGTACTGTTGCTGAATATCTCACTTTGTGAGATTTAAAAATAGTAATTTTCTAATTTACAGAGTTTCTTGAAAAAGTTCAAGTTGTTACTCTTCCAAAAACAGCAGTACTCTTACTGGGTGAACATTAAAAATTCCAGCGACTGTAAAACGAATGAAATGGAGTTATTATGTTATAGTTGACACCATGTTAGTTCCTGTAAAATAACCGATGCCTAAGTGACATCACTACGTAGTGTTTGCACCAGCGAGGTACTTTTGGTGTGAATTGTAGTAGGTACTTTACAATATTTGGCCACTTATTGAAGAGAACTGGATAAATTTTAAACAACCAAGACTGCAGAATTGTTGCATACAAAGTTTATTGATTGAAACATTGTTAAAATGCTATTGAAACACAAAAAAAGCAGAAGCTTCAAGAGCCACTGGGGAAGGTACAGCTCTCCCCACCCCTTTAGCTATGAACCTCGTGCCTTCTGCGCTCCAGCTATTTTCCACGAAAACATGGGAGTAGTCTTGTACTCCAAGTATAGCTCAAAACCCACTTTTTAAATAGAAATCCTGGGGATCGTCTGGTATACCCAGTCGTATTATACGCCGGCATATATGGTATGTATGTGTATGTGCGTCTGTGTGTGTGTGTGTACATATATATATGTAGACACACAGGCGCAGGAGTGGCTATGTGGTAAGTAGCTTGCTTACCAACCACGTGGTTCCGGGTTCAGCCCCAATGTGTGGCACCTTAGGCAAGTGTCTTCTACTATAGCCTCGGTCGACCAAAGCCTTGTGAGTGGATTTGGTAGACGGAAACTGAAAGAAGCCCGTCGGGTATATATATATATGTTTGTGTGTGTGTGTGTGTGTGGTGTGTATGTATGTATGTATGTATGTATGTATGTATGTATTTATGTATGTGTGTGTGTGTGTGTGTATGTTTATGTGTCTGTGTTTGTCCCCTAGCATCGCTTGACAACCGATGCTGGTGTGTTTACGTCCCTGTAAATTAGCGGTTCGGCAATAGAGACCGATAGAATAAGTACTAGGCTTACAAAGAATAAGTCCTGGGGTCGATTTGCTCGACTAAAGCGGTGCTCCAGCATGACCGCAGTCAAATGACTGAAACAAGTAAAAAGAGTAAAAAAAAACATATATAGGTATATGTACATACATAACGTAGGTTATGTTTCATTCTAAGCTGAAATTACATAGACTGTTCCTCTTAGTTTTACAGTTTACTGATTTTTAAGCAATCAATGAAATGAAGCAGCTTTGTATTTACAGTATATACTGGATATCTTCTGAAGTCCGTTGAATAAACACGTTAACAGTATAAAACCTTTTGATGTTGATGGAAAGTTATTGTATGTTTGCTAGTTGTCTACTCGCTAGTCTTTAAAAAAAATATGGCGGCAGGCTTAGGAGTGGCTGTGTGGTAAGAGGCTTGCTTACGAACCACATGGTTCCAGGTTCAGTCCCACTGCGTGGCACCTTGGGCAAGTGTCTTTACTATAGCCTTGGGCGACCAAAAGCCTTGTGAGTGGATTTGGTAGACGGAAACTGAAGAAGCCCGTCATATATATATTATACTATATATTATATATATATATATATATATATATATATGATATGTATATGTGTGGGTGTGTGTGTGTGTGGTGTGTGTGGTGTGTGGTGTGTGTGGTTGTGTGTGTGTGTGTGTGTATACGTTTCTGCATCTGTATTTGTTCCGCAACATCGCTTGAAACCGATGCTGGTGGTGTGTTTACGTCCCCGTAAGTTAGCGTTTCGGCAAAAGACACCGATAGAATAAGTACTAGGCTTACAACGAATAAGTCCTGGGGTCGATTTGCTCGACTAAAGGCGGTGCTCCAGCATGGCCACAGTCAAATGACTGAAACAAGTAAAAGAATAAAAGAGTAAAGAGTAAATATAACCAATTTTATTAATGTTAACGGAAGACAATTCTTAGTTTATTTAAGTGTCGTTTAATACATGAGTCATATCATGATTTCTAAAATAAAAAAAAACACGCTAAAGTAAAGATAAAAAGTAGTTTCTCTTCCGTTGCGCTCCCACGAATTGCCAATCTTTTTCATGCGTTGATGTCAAGGATTAGATGTGTGATGCACGAAAACATCAGGTATAACTCTTCTGATATGACAAGAAGGCAGCTCATGTCTGATAAGATCCGGCCCGGTCGTAGAGCTTGCTGAAAGAACTCAACGGTCCTGAGGAGTTCGACATGCTCTGGTTCTTTTCAGTTAAGAATACCATTGTCCTGGATTAAAAAGTGAACAGGAGGAATGACAGATAATTCTGCACCAGCCCCAATGAAGAGAGGATAGGGAGAGAGAGAGAGAGAGAGGGGGGGACGACGGTTACGTCTGTATATACAAACATACATATACATAGGCTCAGTTATATAAAGCCTTTTAACCAAAGATGTGCACTTGTGAAGTTTATCAAACAGCTAATGAAGAAGCTATTTTACTAGAAAGGCGCATTATAGGCGTAGGAGTAGCTGTCTGGTAAGTAGCTTGCTTACGAACCACATGGTTTCGGGTTCAGTCCCGCTGGCACTTTGGGTCGACCAAAGCCTTGTGAGTGTATTTGGTAGACGGAAACTAAAAGAAGCCCGTCCTATATATGTATGTGTGTGTGTGTGTGTATACGTTTGTGTGTCTGTGTTTGCTCCCCCCAACATCACTTGACAACCGATGCTGGTGTGTTTACGTCCCCTACTGTTACGCTCACCGTGTATCCATCGTTTGTGATGGTCTTAGAGGTTGTGAACAATGGGAACCATGTTATTCGCTCTCTTTTTCCTGTTAGGACTTAGTTGATGTGGCGGCCTGTATCAAGATTTTGGGGGCGATTGTCGAGTGGACTTGGGAATTGCTGGATGAATGTTGAAATTTTTTGGAGGTGATTGAACGTGTTTCAACAAGACTGCTTTCTTTCTCCTCCCTATTCTTCTCTCGCTCTCGTCTTCTCTCTCTCTTTTCCTCTCTCTCTCTCTCTCTTCTTTCTCTCTCTCTCTCTTTATCTCTTTCTCTCTCTCTCTCTCTCACACACACACACAGTCTGTAAGATCCAATCGTGGATGAGATTTTTTCATGATGATGTTATCCTAATCTGTGGCTTCAAAGCTCACTTGATTTAATCTCTCTGAAACTACTACGTCTAGGGTGTCACTGAGAGGGAGACCAAAAAACCCATGATACTAAGGATCGTTGGTGCCTCTTTTTGGGTTATGGCCAACTTGAAAAAAATCCTCCCTATATATCTATCTATCTATCTATATATATATATATATATATATATATAATATATATATATATACATAATACATATATATATATCACAATATATATATATATATATATTTGTATAATATATGTATGTATGTATGTATATATATATATCAACAGTACAGTCATCGACCCAAACTCAGAGCAAATAACCAAGAAAAATAACAGCAACAGTCTACGATAACAAGTCGTTTCCTATATTTTTAAGTGCAAGGTTTGCATCTATTAGCAGCCAATGAGAGTTAGAATCTATGTGTGTGCGTGTGTATTTGTGTGTGTGCGTGTTGTGTATGTAAGTATATATATATATATATATATATATATATATATATATATATATATATAATATATATATATGCAAACATACATTCATACATAGACACGCACAAACACACACACACAACAGCAACAACAACAACAACAACAACAACAAAGAATAACCTAACGTATTTCTAGAACGTCAGAATATGTAAGTTTAAACGGCAAGGGTCACGTGATGAGCGAGAAGAATTTACAAATTAGCTCCTACTTAAATAGAGGATGTCACTGACAGTGGAAGATGTTTTGAATTATAGGCTAAATAAAGAAAACTCTTTGACGGCAAAATGTTCCCCCACTTATTTTGATATTAACGAGTATTTTGTGCAGGAGAAAGCAAGAAAGTAAACAAATATGATTCGTTTTGTACGAAATATTTTCAAGGAGATTGACGATAGGGATGTGTTGTGCTAAGCTAAGTTTTTGTTGAGTAAAACATAGTCGACATATCTCTATATTGTACATCGGCCTAAACCATCATTCTTTACCATCCAATATCTTTCAACCATTTTTTCTTCTTTTGTGGTGGATGGGGGGGGGGGGGTCTGTTTTGTTTTTTTCATTGATTTTCTTTTATATATTCTTTAATACCTTCAACACACGGTGATGATGCATGGTACACCTGGCTCTTTTTTCACAGGTCGTAATAAGCTGGAGGAAGTGAAAAAGTTATTTCCATTCTTCAGACGCTACACCTTGTTCGAATTTTACAAATACATGTCAAACTGGGTGACTGGTTAAATCTACTACCCCAATATCTATATATATATACATATATATATATATATATATATATATATATATATATATATATATATACATACATACATCATTCATATATATATGTATATATATTTTCATATATATGTATATGTGTGTGTGTGTGTTTGGAGGCACGTGACTAAGTGGTTAGGGTGTCAGTACCAGCATCGTAAGATTGTGGTTTCGATTCCTGGACCGGGCGATTCGTTGTGTTCTTGAGCAAAACACTTCATTTCACGTTGTTCCAGTCCACTCAGCTGGCAAAAATGAGTAATCCTGCGACGGACCGGCCTCCCATCCAGGTAGAGAATTTCTACGCCACTGAAACCGGTAAACTGGACCTTATGAGCCCGGCATGGCTCGAGAAGAAACATTTTTATATATGTGTGTGGTGTGTGTGTGTGTGTGTGTGTGTGTGTGTGTGTGTATGTGTGTGTGTGTGTGTGTGTGTGTGTGTATGCACATACGTATGTGTATGCACATGCGTATGTGTATGCGTACTACTATTTACGACGGGCTTCCACATAGTTTCCGTTTACTAAGTTTCGTCAAACGTTAGTCGACCTAAGATTCAAAATTGAATTAACGTTATTGTGGAGCTATCTTAACCGCATGCCTACATCTACACTCGTTACTTCAATATATGTAGGGTTAGCCTCATTTGCATAAAAGCAATTCAAAATAAGAAAATGTAGATTTTATCGTGTATTTTCTTTTATTTGTTTCAGTCATTTGACTGCGGCCATGCTGGAGCACCGCCTTTCAGTCGAACAAATCGATCCCAGGACTTACTCTTTGTAAGCCTAGTATTTATTCTATCGGTCTCTTTTTTTTTCTTTTTTTTTTGCAAAATTTTGATTTTACAGAAATATGTTTGGATATCAGATATTCGGCTCAATTATATTCAGCACGGTGTATTAGAATTCTGTTGAGGAATTGCACGTTATAAGGAAAACTAAATCTGTTACACGGAAAACGAAATACAAAACAAGTTTAAAAAATAAGTTCAAAATTCCTTACCGAATTATAGGTTCATAAAGCTGTCTTCCCTGATTCCGTGGTGTATATATTCCTCTCGGCCCTGGACCTGCTAAAAAAAAAACTGGAGTACCGTCAAATGAAATGTTTTGCTAAACAGCACAACTCAATACACGGTCCAGGAACCGAAACCACAATCTTACGATCATAGGCGACTGCAACAGCTTAACCACTGAGCCACGCACATCCACAATTCAAGTAAGATACGAATATGCTAACGCACATAGCAATACAATATCTCCAAGATGTTGAGGATGATAATATTTAGTGCAGAGGAATATGATTTTACACATAAGAAGTGAACAATACAATTCCCTCAAGTGAGTGTAGATTATAATACACAGTGCAAAGGCAAAACGATTCAGCGTCGAACAAAGTTCTATGCAGTATTTATTCTTGTGTTCTACATTCATAGTTTAACCATACAAGATCAACAGTGTCATCATAAAAAAATAATAAAATTATTGTATACAGTGCTCAGGTGCACCACAACTTGTCAAAAGTGCGTATAAAGCATATGCAGTAATGTACAAATGTCTGGGAAGTGTATGAGTCAGATACATGCTTGTGTGTGTATGGAGGGAAGAAAATCAGGTGTAGTGTTAGCGAATCTCAGGAAGCATGGAAGTTTTGAAGGATGCAGTGCTCCGACAACTAACAACTGATGCCGTTTGTTCCATACTTCAGCAACTCTTAGCGTGAAAAATTTAAGGGTTGGTTAAAGTTTGTGCTAATGCTATAAATAGGCAATAAAGTCTGGTGATTTTCGAAATTCTTGGGTCATTGGAGAAAATGCTTTGCTATATTTTTCCTGCTTTGTATGTTCTGACTGTCTCGGCAGGTGTAGCGAACTAGTCTTTATCTAATCAATAATAAACTGATTTGTAAATTATACAGAAAGGAAGATGATAAGAAGTCCCCTTTGTATTTTGTATTTTACCTTGACAATTCCAGGACAAACACATGTCAAGGAAGACAGCAGGGGTCATTCTTCGAGCTCTTGGCGCAGAGAAAAGTATCAAATACATATCAAATACATACAGGCACTGATTCGTGTCGGAGCAGTGTGTTTTCACAGATATGAAATGACACGAGAGTTTCGTTTCAACCAGAGACAGGAGCATCAATTAGCCACTAACGCTTCAAAATGTGATAATGATAATATGATATTAGCTAGCACTGCTTTAAGCTATATTGGGCAGCCAGCGTATTTTTGAAGGGACTTCACTCGTAGTGTTTCCCTATGTCAGAGGAAAGGCGAGGTCAGGACGTCTGAGAGTCGCTGTCGGGAACAGAGATCGCCAAAAGAGATAACAATACGTCGTTTCTTGATTTGATGGATGGGTGTTGCCTCCTTTCTGAGCGGATCCTTCCTGGTAAACGGATATTGTGCGCTGTCCTGTCAAAGTATTCAAACACCTTCCACACTCTAAGGATCTGCAACTAGGAAACATTTTAAGCAGTAATACCTGTCATGAGGTCAGATTAACAGTGGTAAACAAGAAATACCACTCAACGGTATCACCCAATAGTATTCCTTCATAAAAACATAATATATTTCAGCTAAGAAGAAGAAGAAGGAGGAGGAGGAGGAGGAGAAGAAGAGGAAGAAGAAGAAGAAGAAGAAGAAAGAAGAAGAAGAGAAGAAGAAGAAGAAGAAGAAGAAGAAGAAGAAGAAGAAGAAGAAGAAGAAGAAGAAGAGAAGAAGAAGAAGAAGAAGAAATCACCAAGAAAAAAAGCCTTCTAATCGATGTACCAATACAAACAGATAATTACGTATCTCTAAAAGAAACGGAGAAACTCTCAATATACAAAGATCTGGAAATAGAGGTGTCCCGCATGTGGAGCCTAAAAACAGAAACAATCCCAGTAATAATAGGTGCATTAGGTATGATTAAAAAACATTCAAACAAATACATAACCAAAACATCAGGACCTGCGAATGTATATAACATACATCCTACGTAAAGCACTTTCAATACAGTAAAAATAAGAGCACCACAACAAACCACAGCACATACCCAAGCACACTCGGTAGTGCGGTGAAAGTACGTGATAAAAATAAGATTATTGAAGAAGAAGAGTTTCAAATTTTGCCACAGGTGGTACTTAATTTATCGATCCCCGAAAGGATGAAAAACAGAGTCGACTTCGGTGCAATTTGAACTCGGAATGTGAAAACGGAAGAAATACCGCTAAGCATTTTGACCGACGAGCTAATGATTCTGCCAGCTCGCCGCCTAGCATAATAATAATTAATATTACAAAAAAAAAAGATCATACAAATACAAATTACAAATGAAGACCAGTTAAAACACACATATGGCCACATAGTAACACCATTTAATTACTGGTATCTACGATTGCTGGTTGTACATATTACTAATCAAATATTATAGAAAAATATCAGGCCAGGTCAGGTCAGCATTGGCAAACAGGAAAATAACCCTCCCGGGTTTCACCCAAAGGCATTAGTGTTGATTATAATGATAATTAATTTGTGCAAAGGAACCGCAAATGCATAATTACATCATTTTTAAATAAGTAACTGTAATAGCTGTACAAATTACATTCAAAATACTAACGACATATACAGAGATAGAAGGGGTTTGTTTTTCGTTCTTAACGGAGAACTTTCTGGTTAATTTTTATGTGTCAAATATTTCTTCTGTTTATGCTAAATGGAATGGGTTAGCGTCCTGTTGATTTTTGCTCAACTCATTAACAGTTTTTATCTGACTGTTTCGTAGGTGTGAAATCTGGCACCATGAACCGATGATTTACTGATAATGTCGGTGCTATTTTTGCTAAGGCTGAAGAGAATAAATGTGTGTATAATTGCCTAAAATTTGTGGAAATAGAATCGTTTGAGACGCAGACGATGTTAAGTGATGAGCAGACAGATTTGCAGATTGATAGATGGACAGACATACAGACAGACAGACAGACAGGACAGACAGACAGACAGACAGACAGACAGACAGACAGACAGACAGACAGATAGACAGACAGACAGACAGACAGACAGACAGATAGACAGACAGACAGACAGACAGACAGACAGATAGATAGATAGATAGATAGATAGATAGATAGAGATAGATAGATAGACAGACAGACAGACAGACAGGCAGACAGACGGTGTCTCTTATACATGGGCCTGGTGGGTGAATAAAGATGGTCTGGTGGAGGTGGAGAGAACAAGCGAAAGGTTGATGATGGAAATCCAGGATTCAAAGAATGTAAAGTAAGGAGGAAGCAAAATGTTCGTTGCATGATTGGCAAAGTTTTCTCTGACATTACAAATCTACCGTTCTCTCAGGTTACCTTCCATCATCGATTGTCACCAATAACTATGGTTGTTTGTCATCTTGTCGGGGAGAACCAGCATCTTCAGCTCAACCTTCGCCACTTTATCACATGTCTGTGATGCAACCAACTTACATCCTGCAATACATGCTGTTAGTCCCTATGTTGGTCCAAAATGATGTAACATCCCTTTCTTAATCCCATGCATTCTTCGCGTTCAGCAATATGTTATAATAGCATTTCCGCGTTTCCTTCGTGTCAGAAATAATGGCAAGTGTGCCGTCATCAATTCGGATACGCTTCTCACCAATATTATTTACAATCTCTCTGACATACTGTCTTGAGACCTTGAACATCTCACACCTCTGATCCTCTCGTCTGCCTAGCTCTAAGGATTTTCGGCCGACGATACGTACGTATGAATGTATATGTATAAATTCGGAATGCATACGAGAGCGAAAAAGATGATAGAGAGGCAGTGAATGAAGTACTTCGAGAGATAGGAATCAAAGAAGGAGAGAGGGAGAGAGAGGATTGCGAGAGAGGGAGAGCCGACGGCTTCGTCTATATATACAAACATACATATACATAGGCTCAGTTATATAAAGCCTTTTAACCAAAGATGTGCACTTGTGAAGTTTATCAAACAGCTAATGAAGAAGCTGTTTTACTAGAAAGGCGTATTATAGGCGTAGGAGTAGCTGTCTGGTAAGTAGCTTGCTTACGAACCACATGGTTCCGGGTTCAATCCCTCTGGCACTTTGGGTCAACCAAAGCCTTGTGAGTGGATTTGGTAGACGGAAACTAAAAGAAGCCCGTCCTATATATGTATGTGTGTGTGTGTATACGTTTGTGTGTCTGTGTTTGCTCCCCCCAACATCGCTTGACAACCGATGCTGATGTGTTTACGTCCCTGTAACTTAGCGGTTCGGCAAAAGAGACCGATAGAATAAATACTAGGCTTACAAAGAATAAGTCCCTATCCTCTAGGCACTTTTTGAAAATCCTCTGGGCCAGGCAGACGCGAGGATCACAGGTAGGAGGTGTTCTGGACTCCAAGACAGTATGTCAGGTAGAATCTAATTAATGGGAAACGAAGGTTCTGGAGAAAACCTTATTAATATTGGGGTGATGGTGGTGGTGGTGATAGTGGTGGTGGGGATGATAGTGGTGGTGGTGGTGGTGGTGGTGGAAATGGTGGTGGTGGAGGTCGTGGTAGGGCATGACGGTAGTAATATGAGTGATGTCGGTACTACCGCCACTGCTGCTGCTGCTGTTGCTACTGTTACGATTCTGATGTAATGGCCTAATGCTGCAATAACAGCGATAACCACTGTGAGAGAACTCTTTCGTAATTGTAATTCCTTATTGGTCTCCGTTTCCATTTGTTTGGAATTCTATTGTTTTTGCTTTCTACCTTTCTTCCTTTCTTTCTTCTTCTTTTCTCTTTCTTTGTTTTTGCTTTCCTCTTATGTTTTGTATTTGCGGTTCATTTCCCTAACCAGACACTCTGTATACACACACACACTCTCACACACACACACACACACACACACACACACACACACACACACACACACACACACACACACACACACACAATCTCAGAAGCACGCGGAAACAATTGCATTGCTCTCTAACCACGCATCCACAAGCACATGGTCATACACGCACACAGACACACGTAAATACAAACATACACACATACTCACTCACAAGCTCCCAAGCACTAATACACATACATGCGTAGTGCCCATAGTCAACACACACACACACACACACACACACACACACATAACCGCCCACGCATTCACACACACAGACACACATACTCACCCATATGTACATCTCCACACAATTATTCACACACAAACAAATCAAGGTTCATCGAATTAATGAACAAAGAAAAAAAAGGAACAAAAAATAAACGGAATGAAACAGAAAAGATAGAAAAGAAAAAGGAAGGAAGGAAGGAAGAAAAACTGGGGAAAGAAAGAAAGAACGAAAGAAAGAAGGACAGAAAGGA
>NC_043012.1:5304329-5309329 GCF_006345805.1 Octopus sinensis
TCGGGCCAGGTCCGTATTGTACAGAGCAGAAACAAAGAAGCATTTAATTTTCAAACGCTAACATTAAGCGATGGCTCTGTCATGTTCAGACTGATAATAATAACTCAATCAATCGGTATAACACAGTTCATATCTGTTGTTGATGGTAGGATTAAATTTATCAAATGGATAATTTGTTTAATCGTTAATTTTCTGATATTTCGTGCAGAGGTTTTGATGTTTTGGTTATGATATGTCTTTCTAAAGAAGGAAGCTATGTATAAATATGTTATTTAAAGCAGATATGAAGATTTCATGTGTTGCTTTCATAAATATAACCACAATCAAAGTGATACATCGTGTAAGCTCGTAAACATTTGACCACATTGTTAAAGAAGCAATTAGATTATGTACCCAGCTCCCTACGAATCACTTGACAGAACACAGCGGAGTTCTAACCTGTAGATGCCGCCGTCTAAGGAGGCAGGTGTTATTATCAAGGATATGGACCTTATATGGAGTTAATACATCCAACCGGGACCTTCACGTAGGATAAACTTTGTTACATTAACACCATCTAGAACAGATTGATGCTTGCGGCTACATCGCTTTGTCTCTTGCCTGTTTGGGAGTCTCCATTTCTTGTGTAGACAACTTTGGTTTCTGTAACGCACAGATAGACTTTTACACACAGCTTTTCTTGTTACACACACACACACACACACACGCATGTATATATATACATATGTGTGTATATACATATATATATATATGTATGTGTATATATATATGTGTGTGTGTACACACACACAGAGGGTACGGTGAATATATTGTCGTCTAAATTATGTAAAATTGAAAATAACACTGACATCTCATTTTAACAGATATATTTACCAAAATTACATTAAAATATCTTGAAATACTTAAGAGTAAATTTATTCAATAAAATCACCATTGACTTCAACCACAGCCTCCAGACGACTTTGGAATCTCCTACAGCTCTCCTGGACATTTTCCTTGTTTAAGTTGGTCAATGCTGCCATAATCCTTGCCTTCACTTCATCTTTGGGGTTTTGATGGTCTCTCACTCAACTGCACCCCCCCCCCATAATAATCCAGGGGGTTGCAGTCTGGTGGGTCAGGTGGCCAGATGTTAGAGGTGATGTGGTCGCAGAAATTGTCTGACAGCTATAACTGGGTTCTCCTTCTTGTGTGACATGATGCAGACACTTGTTGCCAGACACAGGTTCTTCCAGCAGCCAGCCTTTTGACCCAGGCACTAGATGTAGGCCTCTGTATTGAGTCTAAGGCCGCGTGGGAAGATGAATATAAGCATAACGTCGTCATCACTAGTGATGATTCCTAGCACCATGATGTTGACTGGATGTTTGATTTTTATCACTCTCAGTACATGTCCTCAAATTTACATCCAGACACTCTGAAATATTTGTACCGAAGCTTCCGGTGCGAATGCCAAGCGGTACAGCATGTCGTTTCCAAATTTCTGGCAGAGTAAATTGCAGCATGGTACTGTTTTTCTCAAAGACGGTGCCTAACTGTGTAGTCGACAAAATCAAAACAAACGATGATGGTGCTGACACCCTAACCACTAAGCCACGCACCATGTACATATATATATATATATATATGTATATATATATATACAATCACCTACCATACCCTCATATCCTCCAGCAGTTACTCATTTCAAATGAGACCTCGTCAAATGAAAGGATTTGCTTACGGACACAGTTCGCCACCCCGTACCGGAACCGAACACGCCGTCTTATAATCGTAAGCCCAACACACTTGCCAATAACAAGCTTTGTGCCTCCACTGTGTGAGTGTTTGCGTATGAGTGTTTGAGCGTGCGCATGCTCGTGTATGCATAGATATAGATGTTTGTAAAGAAGTACTCTCAACGCTTTAGTCGAAGTATTTATTTATCTGAGCCGCACCCTGGGCATCTGCCTTCTCTCATATCCCCGAGTCGACCAAAACGTGCAAGTGTGTGTGTGTGTGTGTGTGTGATACACGAGGTGGTTTTGAAAAGTTCCTGGCTTTGGGTAAAAGAAAATACAGGAGGATCAGTGAATTGTGATCTTACTCATCATATTCTCCTCTCAGATTCACACATTTATTGCAGCGGTCCTTCAGTTTTTCTAAACCCTGAAAAAAAACTCGGTTAGTTGGGCCTCCATCTAGTCCTTATTGTGATACCTTTAAAGCTAGGAACTTTTCAGCAGCCCCTCACATACACGCACAGTCAACCATATACACACATAAACATATATCATCATCATCATCATCATCATCGTCGTCGTCGTCATCAACGTTTGACATCCGTTATCCATGGTGGCATGAGCTGGACGGTTTGACCAGAGCTGGAAAGCTGGGGAGCTACACCAGACTCCAGTCTGCTTCGACATGGTTTCCACAGCTGAATGCTCTTCCTAACGCCAACCGCTTCACAGAGTGTGGAGGATGCTTTTACGTAGCACGGCACGGGCAGTTTTACGTGACACCACACGGACTCCTTTACGTGGCGCCGCCGCGGGCGTTTTTGCGAGGCATCGCACGGGTTCTTTTACGTGGCACCGCCACGAGTGCATTGCGTCAACAGAAGGTATGGTCTAAACAATATATATATATATATATACATATATATATATATACAGACATACACTCACATAAATATTTCCTTTATCAAACACTCCAAGATTAAACAAGTAATTACAAATAATATTGTTCGGATAACTCTGTAAATTAAAGAACTTTCTCTTGAAAATGTGGGTTTTGTTTCTTGTTTAGAAAAACACGCCGCTACTACTTTCCAAGGCATTTTAAAGTTTGTTATTTCATTTCAGAGAATTTTAATTTAGGAGGTGAGGAAGGGCTTCGGGGAGTCTCCTTGCTTGAAGTTTTTATCACAATTTCAAAATTTACTCATTGACTATGTTAGGGATGTTTGCTTCTTTCAAATCTTTGCTTGCAATTTTTTCACTTCATTTCGTTCTTATTTTCAAACCCGTCTTTATAAACACATTAATTAAACCTTTGAAGACAAAATTTCAAGAAAGAAAATGAAATACAACAAAGAAAATAAATAAAAAGAATTGAATTCAAAAAGGAAATTATAAACGAATCCTTAGTAAAGACTGAACTAGCATCACCAGTTCTTTAATCCAATAAACTTTTATTCCTCAAAGTACAAACATGCCCATGCAAACATACATACGTATACATATCGCATGTACTCGCACAAGCACACACACACACACAAGTATACAAACACACTAACACACAAACACACACACACACACACACACACACGCGCGCGCAAGGATACATACACACTGACACACAGCCATCAGTGAATATAGGGGAGATAAACATGCCACAGTGACATTCAACATAATTCTTTTAAAGTTTCAAACGAGAAAATCTTAAAAGAGGGGAAAAAAATTAACGATCAAACGTGAACGAAGAAGAAGAAGAAGAAGAAGGCGAAGAAGAAGAAGAAGAAGAAGAAGAAGAAGAAGAAGAAGAAGAAGAAGAAGAAGAAGAAGAAGAAGAAGAAGAAGAAGAAGAAGAACAACAACAACAACAACAACAACACAACAGGTTAAGATATAGAATGCAGAATTAAGAACCACCCGTAAAAGAAGGTATTTGTGCAGCCATGAAAAACATGTGATCAATGGGCAAAGAAGTGATTTTGATTGAATTAAAGTGTTCAATCATAAACGTGGCACCGTTTAATGCCGACAGTGCTGCCATTGGCGGCCTGATATGTTGAATTAAAACAGCAGCAGCAGCGAGTTTCTGTTCGAGGAAGCCGCAAGGCGGTCGCTGTACAAGCTAGAACCGTCAAAGAAAGGCTACCCTTGAGTCGCAAAGAAAGAAAGAAAGAAAGAAAGAATGAAAGAAAGAAAGAAAGAAAAGATACGAATGATTGTTCGCCATTTTAACAGCGTACGAATATATATAACCATTACCATTATCTAAAGGCTAAAAAATATCTGAGTTCAAATTCCAGCGAGGTCCACTTTGCTTTTCATTCTTTCGGGGTCGATAAAATAAGTACCATTTGGGTATTCGACTATTCTCCTCCTTCAAATTTCAGGCCTTGTACCTATAGTAGAAAAGATTATTAAATGCTAAAGCAAGGCGGCGAGCTGGCAGAAACGTTAGCACGCCGGGCGAAATGCGTAGCCGTATTTCGTCTGCCTTTCATCCTTTCGGGGTCGATAAATTAAGTACCAGTTACGTACTGGGGTCGATGTAATCGACTTAATACTTTTGTCTGTCCTTGTTTGTCCCCTCTGTGTTTAGCTCCGTGTGGACAATAAAGAAATAAGAAACGTTAGCACACCGGGCGAAATACTTAGCAGTATTTTGTCTGCCGTTACGTTCTGAGTTCAAATTCCGCCGAGGTAGACTTTGCCTTTCATCCTTTCGGGGTCGATAAATTAAGAACCAGTTTCGCATTGGGGTGGATGTAATCGACTTAATCCCTTTATCTGTCCTTGTTTGTCCCTTCTGTGTTTAACCCCTTGTGGACAATAAAGAAATAAGAAACGTTAGCACACCGGTCGAAATGAAAAACGGTATTCCGTCTGTCTTTATGTTCTGAGTTCAAATTACGGTAAGGCCGACTTTGGCTTTCATTCTTTCGGGGTCGAAAAATTAAGTACCAATGGAAAATGATATAGTGACAGATATCAAGAAGTCTGTGATAGATAGACAAAGAGACAGACTGACAGATCAATAAATAAGCATGACGGTAGATAGATGGAGACAGATAGACAGAGAGAGAGAGAGAGAGAGAGAGAAGGGAGAGAATGTGAGAGATACGGAGATAAACATGATAGATTGATTGACTGATTGATTGATTAATTGATTGATTGATTGATTAATAGACGCAAAAGTGCATACATTAATAAACAGAAACCAAGCTCAATAGGCAGAAAGAAAGAGAGAGTGTGTGAGAGAGAGAAAGTGAGAGAAAGCAAGTGATA
>NC_043012.1:5319329-5329329 GCF_006345805.1 Octopus sinensis
CTGCATTTTATAAATCATATAGCGTTGAACGCCTATCATGTTCCTGTCAACACAGAATTGTATCATTTGAAATGCAACATTTTTATTTGTTAAGCAGGATATTAAATTTTGCTTTTCGTGTACCCTGAAGAAGTACATTCTTGAAAAATTTCAGGAAGCGCTTATATTGTTTGAAGTCATTTGGCTTGTGTCCTTCGGTAAAATAAAGATCGATTCAATCAACACCTCCTATTCCAAAATCGCTGACAATTTCAGAAACTCATTCAAGTACAACATGTGTTATACATGAATGTGCGAAAGACTGAATTTTAACACAAAAAAGACATAGATACAAACTTATGTATTGCTGACATTATCAAGCTTCTACATCCATCAGTTCATATACATATCTATTTTCTAAATATATATAATTTGTTACTTAGTCGAGTACGTGCGAAGATGTGTGAGTGTAAGCATGTGTCTGTGTGCATAAATTGCTGGTGTATTCTCGTCCATGTTCATGTTAGCTTGTTTTGCGAATTGTGACCCGTTAAGACAAATACATAACTTACCGCTTCAATAGATAAGTTTCGCTGAAATAGGAACCATATTGAAATAAGACCTGGGGTTGAGTGTTATCCCCTGAAACCCGCCATTGTTGTAGCTTCTCCATGAACATAATCGCAAAACTGAAACAGTAATATATATATATATACATATATATATACACACATACATATGTACGAGTGTGGGTGTGTATCTATATATCTATATACGTATAAATATACACACACATATACAGATATATATACTTATATATATATATATATAAAGAGAGAGAAAGGGGGTAGAGGACGACTGTGTATTGAAATTATTTTTACAAACTAATCAAATAACATAAATAAATTAAATTAAAAATAAACAAGTTATTTAATTGATCAATAGATAAACAAATAAGCAAATAATTCAATAAATAAACGTAAAAAAAATTTATTCTCTTTTGTTTCTTATGTTTAGTTATTTTCTAAAAAATTCCGGTTGCTGTCTTTCACATTTCTTTTTTTTCATTTATTTATTTTCAAAATTCCATTAAACTTTGATAGTTTTGTAATTGCAGACTTTTAACAACAAAACTTCCAAAAGATCAAAGAATTAATTGCCAGCAAAAGCTAATTTATTTAACGTCTTTATTCTTGTTGTTTATATTTGATTTTAGAATTTTTTCTTTTATGGACTTTTTGGGGAGTTTCATTCATTATTTTTTAATTATTAATTTTTCCATTCTTCCGTTCATTCTTTAATTCTTCCAGATTTTTAACACGTAAAGTGTTTGTTTTTGTATTTACAGTGGCGTTTTTGCATTCGCTTTTGTTTTCTGGATTTTTTAACATTCTTTGTTGATTTTTGCTATTAATTCATCTTGGAACCTAAATAAAGGCAAGTTTAACCCACAAACACGGAACAAAGTAGTGACAGCTAAAATAAATTAAAAAATGCAAGAATGAATATAACAAAAAACTTCCATCATTTAACTGAAAAACGGAATTTCCAAAGACCTGTGATAATTCTTCTAAATTTGAAGTTTTATCAATTCACTGCGCCATGTAATTTGGTAATGTACGATATATGTATGAGCGTGTGTATTTGTGTATTTGTCGGTAAGATCGAGATTCACCGATACAAAATAGAATCCAGGATGTAATATATACATATATACACACACACACATATATAATATTGTATATGTGTTATATAATATATATATAATATATATATATATATATATATATAATATACATACAAAACACACATGTATATGTATATATATATAGACACACACATATATTACATATATATATATATATTAATTTGTATGTAATGTATGTATGTAATGTATGTATGTATGTATGAATGAATAATGGTGAGGTCGGAGGTAACTTTTACAAACTTATATTCTTCTAATGATCACTTCTAAAAAATGGAGTATTAACTTTGCAAAATACCATAAAATTTATATGCATGTATGTGCGTGTGGTGTGTGTGTGTGTGTGTGTACATATGTATGTGAGCATGCATATATGCCTGAATGAAAATGTATGTTTTTCAATACGAGCTGAATCTTCGCCAATTATTACTCCAAGATACTCATTTTCGATCATAGATCGATAATCAACTGATGGTCTTCAAGAAATTCTGAGTAACTACATATAAGTTTTCTCTTCCAATAAAATATAATACTCAGCCTCATACTATATGTATATATATATATATATATATATATATATATATATATATATATATATAATATTTATTATATATATTTATATATTATATATTATACATATATACATATACATATATATACACATTCATATACTTGTATATATATGTATATATGTATATATATGTATATATACAATATATGTATATATATATATGTGTATATATATATTTATATGTATATATATAGATAGATATATATACAATATATATGTATATATATTTATGTATATATATATATATATATATATGTGCATACATGCATATATACATATATGCGTACAATATGCATCACATGTGTACATATATTTACACACATACACACACATACATATATATATATATATACATGCATCGACAGTAGCGATGATGACGACGGAAACGATAAATGATTGCAGAGGTGATCGATAATCAATAAAAACTAATTAATAAAAGGGCGATCAACTTGAAAGTTGAGGTTAAATTAAGGACGGAATTTACATCTGATGTTTGCTTTCGTCCATCATGGCAAATTGCCGATCTCATAGCAAAGTTAACAAACTAGAAAAGTAAAGCAAAACCAAACAAAAACAAACCATGTCAAAACAAACAACCAAGTAGTAGCAGTAGTAGTAGTAGTAGTAGTAGTAGTAGTAGTAGTAAATGATTGACCTTTGCCCACCGCTGTGTATTTTGTAAAAAGTTTGCGTCTGGGGATGTGTATGATGGCCGTGTCTCTATGGGGAGAAGAGCTACGTGTACAGTCGTGTGTGTGTGTTTGTGTGTGTGTGTGTGTGTGTGTGTGTGTGTGTGTTTTGTGTGTGTGTGTGTTGTGTGTGTGTAGTTGTGGGGTGGGGTGGAATGTTTACTTCGTTTAGGCCTGTATGTTTACGCATACACTTCTACACAAACACACACATAGACATCCATACATACGTATACATATATATATATATATATATGTATATATGTATAAATGGATATATATATATATATATATATGTATATATGTATATATGTATAAATGGATATATATATATATATATATATGCATATATATATATATATATACATATACATAAATATATACACACACATAAATGCATTATATACATAAATTTTTACATATACATACAAATATATACGCACATATGCATATATATATTCATCTGTGTGTGTGTGTGTGTGTGTGTGTGTGTGTGTGTTGTGTGTGTGTGTGCATGCGTGTGTATTCGTGTAAACAGTCCTGTATCTGTGTTTATAGATATATGTGAGTTTGTCTCCTTATAGACGTTGCTGATTGGCGGTGATTGAATTCTAGTCTGTACGTACGTCTGTACGTACGTGTGTACGTACGTGTGTACGTACGTGTGTACGAACGTGTGCGCGCGCATGAGTATGTTTTCATCTGCAGACAAGGATACGATACTGAAAAACTCATAAACACTTTTTGGTTTAATCATAAGTTTGATTAAAATGAAATGATGCCTGGATGGTTGGTGGGAATGTTGTGTATCTGTGTGATATAGAAGAAAATGTAGTCCGTGTGCGTGTGTGTATATGGTGTAAGTTTTGTCTGCGTGTGTATGTGTATATTGTAAAGTTTTATTCTGTGATTGCGTACGTGTGTGTGTTTATAGTGTTTGATCTGTTTGCACGTACGTACAGCAGAAATTTTGTGTGTGTGCGTGTGTGTACGTGTGTGTGCATGTGAACGTGTGCGAGAGTGTTTATAGAAGAGACTGGGTCTGTGTACGTACTTGCTACAGTAGAAAGTTTAATCTATGTAAAGTAGAGATTTGTTCTGTGTGTGCGTGTATGTGTGTGTGTGTGTGTGTGTGTGTGTGTGTGTTTATGCGCGTGCATAATGGATGATTGGTCTTTGTTTATGCGCGTGTGTGTATTTGTATATTGCCGGTTAGTTCCACGTGTGTGTATAATGGAAGTTAATTTTATGTGTACATTTAGAGGTTTGTTTTGTGTTTGTATTATATGTATAAATATGGCATGTGCTATACTTATAGAATGCTCTATATACTAGCGCTGTACCGCAAGGTTGTTGATGTTGTTGTTGTTGTTGTTGTTGTTGTTAATAAGCGACAGGTCAGCACTGGTTACCAGGCCCCGCCATTGAGCAAAGCACTTTATTTCACGTTACTCGAGTCTAGCCACCAGAAAATTAAACCTAGAATCAGCAAATTAACCTTGTGACGGACTGACATTCAGGATTAAGCCTTCTATTCTCAGTCTCTTAAAAACCTCAGAAAGACGGATCAGAAGTTCCGGCCTAAATAAACCCTGAAGACTCTGTCTAGACACATTAAGGTTGAACATCAATAGTAATGAGAGCAGATAGCTTCTCTAGTCAAAGACGATCAAACTGTGATTATGAGCGAATCGTCACTGTACAAAATTCTGTTGGATCAATGTTGACTTCAGGGAGACTAACAACAGTAACACACAAGCACACACACACACACACACACACACACACACACATACACACACACACACACACACACACACACACACACAACACGCACACACACACACTCAAATACAATTATATCAGGTCATCCCATAAGTACTGTCCGATTTCACCTTTTTTTAAATTGAATGAAATTTAATAGTATTTTAGTATGTCAAATGGAATTTAAAATTATTTTTATGCATTTTTGTGCATTTAAACTAATTAAATATTATTTTTACAGAATAATAGAATTAAAAGTTTCTTTTGATTAAAACCCTTCTAACATGGAAGTATCCAAAGAGCATTTGGAGGCGCATAATGCTTTATGAGTACAAAAAAGGAACTCTGCTGCAGCGAAGCGACTCGAACAATCACTCAGTTGGTGGAAAAATGCTTGAATGAAAGAACTTGCAGAAGATGGCTTGCAAAATTCAGAAGTGGAGATTTCAGCCTTGATGCTGAAGATCGAACAGGACGTCCAGTTGAGTTTGATGATAACCTCCTTAAGGTATTACTTGAAGAAAATCCTGCATTATCAGTTGAAGAATTGGCAATAAGGCTTAGTTCAAACCAAACAACTGTTCATCGTCATCTTCAACAACCTCATAAACTTGGAAAATGGGTGCCTCATGAATTGTCCGAAAGCAACCGCATATCCCGATTTGACATCTGCTCTTCTCTCCATTCTCGCGAACTCATATCACCCTTTTTGGATAGACTTGTGACTGGTGACAAAAAATGGATCTTCTATCGAAATGTTAAACGTCATACATATATATATATATGTACGTAAAAATGGATAGATAGATAGATAGATAGATACATACATACATACATACATTCATACATACATACATACATACATACATACATACATACATACATACATACATACATACATACATACATACATACATACATACATACATACATACATTCATACATACATACATACATACATACGGATTACCACTTAAAACGTATGTTTGAAAACATTAACAACGAAACTTACGCACCACCCAAAAATCTCCTTCCACGAGGTTCGTGTCGTTCTATATTTTTTTTATTATTGAGGATTTTTTATGCAATTAATATTCTTTTATTCTTTCACTTGCTTCAGTCATTTGACTGCGACCATGCTGGAGCACTGCCTAAAGGGTTTTAGACGAACAAATAGACCCAGGACTTATTATTTGTAAGCTTGGTATTTATACTATCGGGCTTTTTTGTCGAACCATTAAGTTACGGGGAAGTAAACACACCAACATCGTTGTTCAAGCGATGACAGGATTAGAAACACACACACACACATATGTATATATATATATATATATATATATATATATACATATGTATAATATATATATATATATATATATATTATGTGTAAATACATTTGAATCGTTGGCGATTTCCTTCCTCCGTCTTGCCTTCTTTTGGACTTTCCTCTGTACAACGTCCTCGCGTTTTTTTTTTTTGTGTGGTTTGTTCTCTTTTGGATATATACATATATATACATATATATCAATATATATACATATATTATATATATATATATATATATATATATATAATATATATACACACTCACACATATATAGATATATATACACACACACACACACACACACTATATATATATATATATATATTATATATATATATTATTATAATATATATATATATATATATACATATATATATACATATATATAGTAATGAAAGAATGGAAGATGGAATATACGAGAATTTTTATTATTAATCACGACAATTGTTTTAGACATGTCTAACATAGATCCCTCACGGGTGGAACACTTAACGGCTGGTTCAGCACTATCCGGGGGTGTCTATGTGTCTCACTGGGTGATAAATAGATACAACGCGTTAAAATAACAGTTCCACAATGCTTCTTCTCATTTCTTTGAAAGAACAGCAGCAAAACGAAGGAAATATCTTCCTTTATATAGAAGATCAAAAATAACATCACAGTTGCAAAAAAAGAAACAAACACGCAATACAGCGAGAAAAGTATTTAAAATAACTGTTAACAGATATGGATGTATAAACGCCCTCGCGCGAGCTGCATTGCGCGTGTACACTAGCTCATACAAGCATTCGCGAAAATGTAAGAATACGCCCACGTTTGGCTTAGTACATTCACGATCACAAATTCGATTGCTACTTGGTGTCGAAAAGAATGGGGAGATTAAAGCTAATCTTAATTCATCCACACCTTAAAGTAAATTATGTTAACAGTTGCTCAAATACATTCCCTCTGCATTATGCGAAAGTATATACGTGTAGGCTCTGGTCGGCCCGAGGCTATAGTAGAAGACAGTAGGACTGAACCCGGACCATGTGGATGGAAGAGAAAGCAGAGGGGGGGGGACGAAGAGAGAGAGAAGGGGAAGACAGACTGACAACTTAATCTTGGTTTGGATTTCTGATCATTAGTTTTCATTTGATCGATCCCCCGAGCTACCAGGTTCGTTGTGTTATCGGCTAAGAAGTCAGATATTGTGTAATGTCGTCGAGATTGTTTGCTTATAAAATGAAAGACGGCAAGAATTGGAGATTGAGGCGCCAGCGAAATAAATACACGCGAGATGTTTCTTGGAAGGGAGATATTAGTGAAGTCACAATACTGTATAATACGTGTGTGCGATTGTACGTCACGTCTCTGTATGTGTGAGTGTGTGTCTGTGTGCATGTGTATGTGCATGTGTGTGTGTGTGTGTGTGTGTATACATGCGCCACTATATGTAGCTCATTTATAAATATTCAAATATACATAGAGAAATGCCACAGAAAATGCATATTTATATATATATATATATATATATATCTGCATACACACACACACATACATACACACTCGTGTGTATGTGTGTGTATGTGTGTGTGGTGTGTGTGTGTGTGTGTGTGTGCGTGTGTGAATGAGGAGAATGAAGAATTTGAACATTCAAATTTTATGTTTATTTCCAGTTAATTTATTCTTAATGATAGTCCGACACGTGTTTCGATCGCACCAACTGCAGATTTCGATCGCAACAACTGTAGATTTATATGCAACAATATTTGGTATCTGCCTGGATATCATATCCCGCCTCTTACTATGTATATAGATAGATAGATAGATAGATAGATAGATAGATAGATAGATAGATAGATAGATAGATAGATAGATAGATAGATAGATAGATAGATAGATAGATAGATAGATAGATAGATGTATAACCCCACAACCATCCCTTGTTCTACACTAACATTTCTGCCACTCCACTGTCCAGCATTAATATGTCCAGCGTTGTCAAATTGTGACGCGGAATCGGTGTATATTTGAACTGCATGTGACAGTTACATGTGTATATCTATCAGCTACATATGTGTGTGTGTCCGTGTGGGTGTATTAATGGAGAGATTCTGTGGATATAACACAGCCCGATTTGGGAATCGATCTCACCACCTCATGATTGGGAGCCTGACATTCCGACTACTGAGTGAAGCACTTCAGAGTGTGTGTGTGTGTGTGTGTGTGTGTGTGTGTGTGTGTGCGCGTACGTAAACATTATCAACCACACACACTTAAAGTATATACTCCGTGTATTAAATTGTAGCTCGCTATTGGCGTGGTGAAGAAAACTCTCTCGAAACGCCGGAGTTAAAAATGCCTGAAACATCGATGTTTCGCCATTTTTGTGGCTTGTCAATATCACATATTCGAACAAGATCACAGATGAATCACTTTGCCAGTCCAAGACTAATATACACATGGCATGCAAGCCATGAGCGACTGTGCCCGGACAACGCATACATAAGAATAAAGTCAAAGATGGATTCGAAGCAGCGCAAGTGCAACAAACATTATCAAGAACTGAACGTATCTACTTCGTGTGTGTGTCGGTAGACTGCTAGCTGCGTGCCTGTCCACGACTCTAAGGTGTTCTAACAGCCGGCACTTTGAGAGGGTATTCTCCGCCACACCAAATCGCAGCCTACCTGCAAATACACGGGGTGTCTATTTTCAGTATATCGTGCTTCTATTTCATATTTGAATATATATGCACACATATATATAAATATATATATATATACATGTGTATATTTAGGGATAACCACTAGGTGGATAAGCAATATGCTAGAAGAATATCACATACACATGTAAATATATACATGTATTGAAATTTTTTCTGATTTTTCAGATTTCTTTTATTATGCTAGGCTACTGGTTTCAAATTGATATTAAAATTAATATTCATTTATCTCACTCATTATTTAAATTATATATATATATATTATATATTATATATTATATATATATATATATATATATATATATATTATATATATATATATATATATATATACATATATACATACACATACACACACAAATGAGGATATTTAAACTCATGTAAGGAGAGTGTTACCACGATAGACTGGTTTAATATATTATATTTTGAAGGGATATTTCTTCAATAAATATATTACAAAACATCAAATATTATTAAGCTTGAAAATGGAGAGATTCAATGGATATAAATTAATTTATTATTTATTTAACATTGCCTACAATTGTTTCACTTCGCAACCAATTTAAATTACAAAACATCTATAATAAATGTATAATAATCGTGCATATGTATGTATATATATATCGGTGTTAAATTAATGGTATTATTAAATTAATATCAATTTTTCACCCTCATTTATAAATTTATAAATTTAATTATGCAGCAGTAAATATTTTATTTGATGCAGCATACGTTTCCAAAGAGTCTTGGCATGCTTTTGGCGGGGAATTTGAGGCATAACTAAAAATGCAATTCGTTAAATCGCACGTGTTTTTGACGCTCGTGTTGGTCTAATAAATTGTATTTAAGACAAACCTCTGCTGATGATTTAGAGATGTTTATGTAAGTAAAATTACATATTACAGTAGTAATGAAACATTTGTTCAGGGTCAATCTATTTATTCGTTATTTCCTTTCACTTCCTTCCGTTAAATGTGAGTTATTTCTAATTGGAAACATCGTTTTTCGTGGCTATACTATCGGGGCTATTTTTAGCACTAGAGTTATCCACATAGTGGTTAACTCTCTAATAATTTATGTATAAATTGTATTTTCTCCGTAGTTTTTTTGTGCTAAGCCACTCGGTGTTAAATTAATGGTATTATTAAATAATATCAATTTTTCACCCTCATTTATAAATATATATATATATATTATATATATATATATATATATATATATATATATATATATATATATATATATATATATATATATA
>NC_043012.1:5334329-5374329 GCF_006345805.1 Octopus sinensis
TACGTTCTGAGTTCAAATTCCGCCGAGATCGACTTTGCCTTTCATCCTTTCGGGACCGATAAATTAAGTACCAGATGCGTACTGGGGTCGATCTAATCTACTAGCCCGTCCTCCAAAATTCCGGGCCTTGTGCCTAAAGTGTATGTATCATATTTCGGGCTTTGTGTCAAGAGTAGAAAATAATATTAAGGCTAACACAATCTGAATAGCAAAAATCTCGTTTCCCAAACAACATCTGGTTTCGGTTTTTTGAAGGTATACTGAGAGATATGCATCCTACATGGAGTAAGACATTGTGATTTACTAGAGACGAGCTGAAATGGATCGAATCACGGTAGCCTTACTTCTTGATTAGGAAGAAAAGGATCATATGAACAATCAATAATTGCTTCTGATTTCAATTATAATTAAATCTGATTTTAAATATTAATTGCATCTGAGTTTAATAATAATTATTTTTGATTGTTATTATTTCGAATTTTAGTAGTAATTGTTTTTGATTTTAACATTAATTATTTCTGATTTTAAATATAATTCCTTCTGGTTTATTATAACAACGATTGCTTCTGATTGAAGTAAACAATAATAAACTCACAGATTATATGAAAGGATGCAGATTAAAACGACTCAACACTGTATCTGATAAATGTTTAATCAAGTAAGAATCCATTGTCTAATTTAGGAAGTTGAAAGCTGGAGAGTTACTTTGGTGTAGTGGTATCGCGACGAACTGGAGTACGGTAGATATGCGGTTTACGTCAGGTGTGAAGCTCCCTACCACTTTAATTTTTTGTCCAGGCAGTTTTTTTAAGCTCAATGTTCACATGTAAATGAGCATGTGGAAGCAAGAATAATAGGATCACTTTAAACAATAAATCACTATCTCCGTTGGGGGTGTATACTTTATGTATTGTGTGCTTAGGTGTGAGTGTTATTATAGGACGCTGACAAGGCCAATCAGTTAGGAAGTCCACTACAAAATCATAAGGCCCCGGATTTTTATCCTACTGTCTTGTTATTTACGGCAGTTAGTTTCGCATTGGCCAAAGCCTTAAGACTGAAATTTCCTAGATGGATACTGTATGAAAGCCCGTCGAAATGAGTATCTGTGTCTGTATAATTTAAAAGGATAGCTTTATTACACAATGTGCTACATTGACTTCGTCAGGATATTAAGTTAAGCATACACATGTCCGCGGAGTACACATCCACTTTCATTATACAATTAAAAAGAGTAGGTGGATCTGTTGATCGAACCTTTGGAAAACCCATCTTCGAAACCGGCAGAGGATCCATATAACTTTTAGAGTTTTATGTTTACAGGGACACACGAAGGCCAAGTGTCCTCAGAAACACGAGGAGGTAATAAGAGAAAAAGAAATTCAAGAAGAAGGGAGTACAACAGCAGTGGAAGAGAAAATGGAGGAGTAATTTACGGTGGTGAAAAAGAAAAAAGAACGTAGAATCACCCTCAAAAAGCCCCAAGAAGAAAAAAAGGGAAGACAAACGAAGAGAACAAGAAAGAAAAGAGAAAATAAATGGAGAACCAAATGAAAGATCAAGTGAAATGCGAACGCACGAACCGTCGCCTTCAACTATCAAGGAAGAAGGAGTACGAAAGAAGGAAGGAAACGAAAGAGACAGCGAAGTAGAGACAGAGTAATGTCTGACGGACGAAGAGAGTGGTGAAGAATATCAGAGAACGATACTTACAGGGAGAAACTTAAGAAGCCTCATAGTATATGAAAAAAGCGTCGAAATTGAAAAGAGAGTAACAAAAATGAAAGCTTGATTACAAACCACATGGTTCCGGTTTCAATCCCACTGCGTGGCACCTTGGGCAAATGTCTTCTACTATAGCCTCGGGTCAACCAAAGATTTGGTAGACGGAAACTGAAAAAAGCCCGTCGTATATATGTATATATATGTGTGTGTGTGTGTGTGTGTGTGTGTGTGTGTGGTGTGTGTATGTATTATGTGTGTGTGTATATGTTTGAGTGCCTGTGTTTGTCCCCCAATTTCGCTTGACAACCGATGCTGGTGTGCTGACGTCCCCGTAACTTAGCGGTTCGGCAAAAGAGACCGATAGAATAAGTACTAGGCTTACAAAGAATAAGTCCTGGAGTCGATTTGCTCGACTAAAGCCGGTGATCCAGCATGGCCACAGTCAAATGACTGATAAAAGTAAAAAAGTAAAGGAGTAAAGAGTGAAAATGGCAAACCATGAAGGTACGAAGGGCGTAGTGTTGGAGAGAGAAAGAGCGAGTGATTCGTAGAACTATTTGTAAAAAAAAAAGAGTTGAAATAACACCATTTCAGTATAGATACGACGAGCTGCCGGCTGTTGTAATTTTTGAAGATATAATGCAGCATTCGTTATAAATTTGTGTTAAGGAAAAGGTACAGGACTGTAAAGTAAAACTGTAATTTAAAAAACAGTAAAATGAAGCTAAGTCATTTCATCCTCATTTTCATCAAATTCATAAATTATCCGATATATATTTATATGTACCTCCATTGTCTTGTTTTGTCTGTCCTTGTGGTGTCCCCTCTTTATAAAAGCCATCTGCCAGAATAAAAGAAATCAGAGTGTGTAAGACATTCGATATTATGACGTAATTTCGAATTTTGCGAGTTTTATCCATTTATTCGTTTATTTGTTTCAGTCATTTGACTGCGGCCATGCTGGAGCACTGGCTTGAAGGGTTTTAGTCGAACAAATCTACCTCAGGCCTTTTTATTTATTTTTATTTTTTGAAGCCTAGTACTTACTCTTTCGGCTCCCTTTTGCAGGAACCGCTAGGTTACTGGGATGTAAACACACCACCACTGGTTGTCAAGCGATGATAGGAGAAACAAACACAGGCACAAAGACACGCACACAAACATACTTACATACATACATACATACAAACATACATACACCACCCCACACACGCACACACACAGGAGTGGTAAGAAGCTTGCTTCCCAACCACATGGTTCTGGGTTCAGTCCCACTGCGTGACACCTTCGGTAAGTATCTTCTACTATAGCAGCATTTCTTCCAGTTCTTTATGCTCTTAGTTCTATTCCCGCCGAGGTCAACTTCGATTTTCATCCCTTCGAGGTCGATAAAATAAAGAACTAGTAAAGTACTGTGGAGGCGCAATGACCCAGTGGTTAGGGCAGCGGACTCGTGGTCGGAGGATCGCGGTTTCGATTCCCAGACCGGGCGTTGTGTGTGTTTATTGAGCGAAAACACCTAAAGCTCCACGAGGCTCCGGCAGAGGGGGGGTGACCCCTGTTGTACTCTTTCGCCCCAACTTTCACTCTTTATTCCTGTTTTTTGAGTAACGCTACGATGGACTGGCGTCCCGTCCAGCTGGGGTGGGGGGAGAACACATACTCCACAGAAACCGGAAAACCGGCCCCATGAGCCTGGCTAGGCTTGAAAAGGGCGCATAAATAAAATAATTTTAAAAAATGGAGTCGATGTGATCGATTTGTCCCATTCCCTCAAAACTGCTGACCTTAGACCTTGTCACGGACCAAGGTCACACTGAGGGGAAATGTTATCTTAACCGCCTGCACGCCAGACAAACCGAGTAATCAGCCTTGTGGGTCCCAGGACGCGAGAGAATCGGAATATATAGTCTGAGACTTATGTACAGAGCAATATCTTCCAAACAAGAATCGAAACCCAGCAAAGAACGCGATTCTCCGATAATCTACCTTTTCTCCATGATAATGGTCATGGGGTGGGGTGGGGGAAAGAACACATTCGACGAATATAGATTTTATGTTAGAAAGGCTGGGCAGCCGTTGCCACGCCAAATGCTGTTCACCTGAGTAGGTGGAGAACTAGATTTGGAAAAAAGAATTATCTTATCTTTTTGGTGATCGGAAGCCTTAGAAGAGAATCCCATACTTATACCAGAATAGAAACCGTTTGTTAACGTCTTTATTTTTTTAACTGTTTTTTATCGCCCAAATATCTGTTCCTTATTTTGCTCTGCTTTTTTTATCTTTCCTTTATCAGTCACATCTGCATATTTCTAAGGAATTAGTGTTTGTATATGTGTGAGAGCGTGTGAAAATGTCAGTGTGTGCGCGTGTATGTGTGTGTGGGTGTAAGCATTTGAATTAGTGTATGTGAATGTGTGTGTTTGTGTAAGTGCGTGTGTGAGCGTTAGTGTTTGATGTGTTTGTGTTCGCGCGCACGTGTTTGTGTGTAGAGTGGGGGATCTTTTCTCCTCGCCGTTCGCAAAATTGTTTGCTTTTCGACTAAAACCCCGCTGAGACCCCGTAAATACCCAGTAGATTTACATCCCAGGGAGGGATTCACTGAGTAGTCGCTCACCCGTCTCGACACAGCAACCGGACCGGAATTCCCTCAACCAGACTATAAAATGCCGAAGATATCACTCACAGAAATTTCGCGATGCCGAGTCTGGTTAATTTTTACACATACAATCAATTGAGAAACCTAAATCCTTTGAGCATCTATTCGTACAAGCTAACTATGCAACCTCTAAGGGTATACAGAGGCTGCAAAAAATAGTAACCGAATCTTCCTCAAATTGCAGTTGTCATCTTGAATGATTATAGAGTGCAATTCATTAAATAATATATTTCTAATATATAAAAAAAGACGTAATGGTCACGATTAGAACGCCTTAAATATGTCTGCTCTATTAGGATTAGAACGCAACTGGCTATCGGAAATCATTTTTCATGATCTAAAAAGAAAATAGGACTGATGTTGAAAAAAAAGCAAGAGAGGGGTGAGGAGAGAGAGAGAATAGAAATGAAAAAGCATAAATCGATCATTACAAATGGCGACATTTTTCTCTTCATTTCGCCATTTGCAATATATCAGGTTATCGGTGTGATAGAAGTAGATTTTATGGGAGAGGATGCTGGAAAATAAAATGTCTATTCGATTGCCTTGTTTAATCTCTACGGAGCAGTAAATTTACTCAGATGCAGAATTCAAGTACGTCTTGCAAGTAAGCGACACCATCGATATCTTTGCATGTATAACCAAAGAAAACTATATGATAAATATATAGATAAACACACAAAAGAAACAATATGGCTGACGTTAGAATAAGGAGCCATCTGGGAGTTGACGATACTTCAGATGGACCTCCTATGTCAATGATTGTTCAAAAAGGAACTGTTGTTATGGTATCTTAAGGGAACTGTTTCTCTTAAAAGAAACATCCTCCACTCGTATTTATATCTGTTGTCTGCTAGTTATACAGTTTCTGCTACTGCATCTACTTATCGTGCTATCGACGTCTTCATTTTCACTTCTGTTAATACTGTTACTATGAATATTATTGTTGTCGTGGTTATTTTTGTTGTCATTGTTGCTCATAATGCTATTGATGTTGTCAATTCTATGATAGATGTCACTCATATTGTTGCTGCCGTTACAATGGAGTGTCTACACCATAAAAATGATAGCACTTGGAGAAATAAATTTCAGCGATTGATCTATGCCGTCGTCGAGGTTTCTAGTTGCCATTAAAATCATTTGGTTTAGCTCATGTCCCCGACAAATGCATATACATTACAAGTCCTCATTTAACTCAAATAAACAATCGATGAGAGTATTTGTGCGTTAAGAATCTCGCTTTGCAGCCGCGGGGTTTTTCGTTCAGCTCCACTGCACGGCACATGGGCAAATGCCTTCTATTATAGCCACGGACGACCAAATCCTTGTGTTTGAAGTTGATGGACGGAAACTGTGTGGAAGCCCTTCGTATGTGTGTATGTGTCTTTGTGTACAAGAGTCAAAAGAAATTTTCAGTACAAGAGTCAAAAAAAAATTTTACTGGGATCGATTTGTTCGACTAAAGTCTTTTAGGGCGGAGCTCCAGCCTGGCCGCATTTCAACTGAAACAAAATATGAAAAATATGACTGTGGAATCGTCCAAACCAGGATCCACTTCTTTACCCATTATTGCATTTCTATTTGTTCTTTGCAGGATTTGATGAATATCACATAGAATGCACAAGAGCGAAAGATTTCCTAATGGACACTTTACTATAATAATCCTTTCTACAATAAGCACAAGGCCTGAAATGCCGGAGGAGGGGCGACGGCGACTGGGGCGTTTGTGTCGCCCCGAAAACTTGAAAGGTAAAATCTACCTCGGCGGAATTTTAACTCAGAGCGTAAAGAGTCAGAAGAAATGCTGCCAAGCTCAGAGTGCTAACGATTCTTTTCTAATCTAGGCACAAGTCCCGAAATTTGGGAGAAGGGGGCCAGTCGATTATATCGACCCCAGTACGCAACTAGTACTTATTTTATCGACCTCAAAAGGATGAAAGACAAAGTCGACTTTGGCGAAATTTGAACTCAGAACGTAGCGGCAGACGAAATACCTATTTCTTTACTGCCCACAAGGGGCTAAACACAGAGAGGACAAACAAGGACAAACAAACGGATTAAGTCGGTTACATCGACCCCAGTGCGTAACTGGTACTTATTTAATCGACCCCGAAAGGATGAAAGGCAAAGTCGACCTCGGCGGAAATTGAACTCAGAACGTAAAGTCAGATGAAATACCGTCGAGCATTTTACCCGGTATGAAAACGATTCTGCCAGCTCGCTGCCTTACACAATACAGTAATAATAGTTTCAAATTGTGACACAGGATCAGCAGTTTTTGAGGGGAGGGGGAAGTCGACTAGATCAACCCCAATACTCGGCTGTTACTTATTTTATCAATCCCGTAAGGATGAAAGGGAAAGTCGACCCCGGTGGCATTTGAACTCAGAAGGTGAAGACAGAAGAAGAAATACCTATTTCTTTACGACCCACAAGCGGCTAAACACAGAGGAGACAAAAAAGGACAGACATACGGATGAAGTCGATTATATCGACCCCAGTGCTCAACTGGTACTTATTTAATCGACCCCGAAAGGATGAAAGGCAAAATCGACCGCGGCGGAAATTGAACTCCGAACGTAGCGGCAGACGAAATACCACTAAGCATTTCGCCCGACATGCTAATGATTCTGCCAGCTCTCCGCCTTATACAAGATAGTAATAATAAAAACTGTTATACACCCCCTTCCGTCCAAAAAAGCAGTGTCTCTGTATAGGATGTGAGGTTTGTGAAGCCAGGAGCTTAGTCCAGGTAGCGTGTGGTTAGAACGCTCGCTGTCTTGATCGCTACCTCATACTATCGTAATAGAAGTCGTTTAAGGAGAAGACAGAGGAGAAGAGAGGTGGGTAGGAAAGGAACAGATAATAGATAAATAAAATCTAAAGAAAGGCGTAAAACAAAGAAACTATAAAACGTGGAAGAAAGAAAGAAATGGAGGAATAAAACATGAAAGCAGGCCTAAAAAAAATTAAGAATGGCCGCAGAAAAAAAAATACAAATTAAATAAGAAAAAAAGAATGAAACAAACAAACAAGCAAATATGAAAAAGAAAAAGACAGAAGGCAGATGAAGGAAGAAATAAAGTATAAAAATAATAAAAAAAAACAGGAGCATTTAATAGAAAAAGACCAAAAAATGGAAGAGGGGCTTGAGAAGAAAACCAAGAATGTATAAAAAAGATTTAGAGTGAAAAGAGAAAATGGCGCGATATGAGGAGAAGAAAGAGAAGAAGAATTAAGGAGAAAGACTGATTCAAAATAGTGGTTAAGTAACCATTTGGAAATATACCATATGGTAGTGACAGTGAAGGTTTTATCCTGTGGATTAAAAGGATTAACACTGAGCGACCTCTTTACTCCTTCCTGCATTAATAGCTTAGCTATAAGTCTGAGAAATAATGTGAGCGTCGGAGCAGGTTTCCGTGCGTGAGAGAGTCTTGCTTGTTTGTTTGTGTGTGCATGTGTGTGCATGTGTGTGTATGCGTGTGTGTGTGTGTGTGTGTGTGTGTGTGTGTGTGTGTGGTTGTGCGTGTTGTGTGTGTTTGTGAGTGGTCTAAGGTATTTGTGTGTGTGTGTGTTTGCGTGTGGCTTAAGATATCCGCACGAGCGCGCATGTGTGTGTGTGTGTATCTGCTTGTGTGTGTGTTTGCGATTGTATGTTTCTATTTAGTACGGTTCTGCTTGTCAGTCCATTCATCTTTCCGTATTAATATTTTTTTATTTCTATCCCTCTCTTTCTCTCTCCACCTCCTGTTGAAACTCTCTCTATCTATCTATCAATCTATCTATCTCCTTATATAAATGTGTGTGAGTGTATATGTGTGTAAAGACGAGTGAGCATGACTATAAGCATGACAAACGTGTGTGTCTATATATATATATATACATACATACATACATACATACATACATACATACATACATACACATTCATACATATATGCGGACGTACATATGCCTGTATGGATGTATAAACACATAATACAAATACGCATATACGTGTACACACACGTACACACACATACACAAACGTGCGCATTTATATGTATACAGAGAGACAGACAGACAGAATGATAGACAGATAGATAGATAGATAGATAGATAGATAGATAGATAGATAGATAGATGATAGATAATAGATAGATAGATAGATAGATAGATAGATAGATAGATAGATAGATAGATAGATAGATAGATAGATAGATAGATAGATAGATAGATAGATAGATAGATAGATAGATAGGTAAATGTGTGTGCATATATATGTATATATGTATATATATATATATATATATATATATATATATATATATATATTATATATATATATATATATATATATAATATATATATATATATAATATATATAATTTCAATAACAAAAATTATGTATTATATTTTATTGCAATTTTTTTCTATATATTATAAATAATTTTTGGCATCTTATTTCCAATATCGTTGTGTGCGCGTGTGTATGTGTATATATGTATGTACGTGTGTGTGAGTGTATGTACATGGGGATATATATATATATGTATGTGTGTATGTATGCACGTCTGTATTGTTTTATCTATTTTGGGATAATTGCACTATGAATAGATGGAAAATTATTCATTGTCTTCAGAATGGAATAATATGACTGTGATCCTGTTCAAATGCAATTGCACAAGGTTGTCCGGACGAGCAACTATATAACAGGAAGTGTGTGTTGACAGGTACCTTTGGTGGCAACAAGGAATACACTGCAGAGTTGAATGAAGGGCGTGGTGAGAAAGTGAGATATATGAGGGAGGGATAGTGAGAGAGGGACATTAGACGCACATTAAGAAACTCAACTGACCTGGGTTGTTAGCCAGTAACTATTAGTGGTAAAGGGGCTTTTGTATCTCTTTATATATGTTTGTATACGTATGCATGTGTGTATAATACACACATGCGTGGAGAGAACATGTCTACTGAGTGACTGTCCCTTCACTCATCTTCCAGGGACCCGACGCACAAACAGAAACGGGCTTCAAGCCAAAACACAAACCTGAATAAAAAAAAAAAATAGAAACACACCATGCTGCAGTAATGCTGGTCCAGTCTTTCAGAAAGACACAAAAACAACAACAACAAAAGTGGAAACTACACCCTATCCAACAGTGCAACCACACCTCCAGCCAAAAACTGCTCCCTAAGCAGGAAAATTCTTTTTTAGCCATGTTGAACATGGCAAAAGAGATACACAAAAACATTCTAGCCATCACTCAACACCATCCTATGCTATTACCCCAGTGCACCAATTCCCCACATTGCTGCCACTAACACACACAAAGAATCCAAGCCCCCTGCAACAGTCAAAACCAGCCACTACACTAACCTCCACGTTCCTACTCAATGCACAAGGTGTCAGCCCTTCCATCAATGCACAAAAATGGAAGGTCCAATTCATTGAAGACTGGGTTGGTAACCATTCACACCACATCCCTTTCTTCATTCTCACTGAGACCCACCTTGACAACTCCCACTTGGAAGCCGAAGTGAGAGTGAAGAATTTCACAACCATCCGCGCGGATCGTATCGGCAGGAGGAAGGGGGTGGAACTGCCATTTCCTGCATGATTCATTTACGGCAGATGGGAATAGTATATTCTCCAACGGCTACTGTGAATCAGTCACCGTGCACAACAAAGCCAATGACCTGACAGTAATTGGGCTCTATAGGCCGCCCCAAAAACCCATACTGTGCTTTAAAGAATGCCTCAACAGCATTAAGTGCTTTATCAACAGTGCCATTCTAGCAACATACTCATGATGGGAGACTTCAATCTACCTGTGTTGACTGGACTACAAACTGTTTTGAAACCAAGCACTCCCGCCTCAACCGCTGACAAAGAAGCAGCAGAGTCACTTTTCGACTTTACGAATGAGTTTTTCTTGTCCCAACTTGTCCTTGCACCAACAAGACATCAGAACATTTTGGACCTAGTGTTTAGTAACCACACTAACACTATACATAACGTTACAGTGGAAAAAACCCTTCTTTCAGACCATGACATGAAAATTCCACCAGCCGAAAGCTAATCTAGTGACTTCCTCCACCCACCCATTGATGACAACATGGATCTCCATAATGCCAACTGGGATGCAATCAGGAACGAGCTATCACATGTTGACTGGTCCTTTACACATACACACATCTCCACCAACCATAAAACATCTTGGCAGATCTTTGTAGACACCGTCACAGACATATGTGCAAAACACTCCCCACCAAGACCTGTGAACAAAAAGTGCAGAATCCCCCAAAACAGAAAAACCATTATCAGAAAAATAAAAAGAACAAACAAAAAAATTAACAAACTAAAGTACTGCCAACAGCAACACACACATTCGACGGCTATCGCACTGCTTGAATCCAAAAAATAACCTCCACAATGCATGAAGACCCTCATCAATAACCAAAGATCAGCTGAGGAGAAGTGGGCCATTGAAAAAAAATCAAACTCAACCCCAAAGTGTTCTTTTCATTTGCGAGGAAACGCAGGGTCACTGTCTCCACTGTAGGCCCTCTAATTGACGAAACTGGCACTCTCCAAGATAATGCCAAATCCATGGCCGAGATACTGCAGAGAAACAATACTGCTCTGTTTTTCAGCAATCCTGATATGGCCGATCTGGGCTGTATCAGTGATGTCAACCCCCAACACACTATATCGGACATAACGATTAGTGCCCCTGATGTCTTAGCGGCGATAAACGAAATAAAACACAATTCAGCAGTAGGCCCCGATAGGTTCCCTGCTTGTGTCCTGAAGGTGTGTCGACACCAACTTGCATCTCCCCTTGATAATCTGTGGAGAAACTCACTGGATGCTGGCTATATTCCAAAAAACCTTCTGTCCCAGTTTTCAAAAAGGGAAACAAGTCCCTTGCAGTGAATTACCGTCCGATCTCACTCACCTATCATATCATCAAGGTATTTGAGAGGGTGGTGAGATCTCGAATAACCCAATTTCTGGAAAGCAACAGACGGCTGATCTCCAACCAACATGGGTTCCGTAATGGAAGGGACTGCCTAACGCAGCTCCTGCATCACTTTGAGGACATTTTGAGAGCTTTGGGAGAGGGCTCCAACACCGATGTCATCTACCTTGATTTCAGTAAGGCCTTCGACAGGGTCGATCACAAGATCCTATTGAAAAAACTATCCAACATTGGTGTCTCTGGAAAGTTACTGAAATGGATCAAGTGTTTCCTGACAGACAGATCTCAACATGTTGTGTAGTTGAAGGGGTAAAATCAAGCCCAGCCAAAGTCAGTAGTGGCTTCCGCAAGGCACTGTGCTGGGCCCACTTCTTTTCATCATTTACATTAATGACATTAATGACATCATCAAGCACAGCAACATAAAAATCTTTGCAGATGACTCCAAGCTACAGAAGGTCATAAATGAGGCGAGTGACCGGACATGCTTTCAGTCAGATCTACTGGCTGTTATCCAATGGGCAGAAAAAAACAATATGCTGCTGAACGAGGATAAATTTGAGCTAATCCACTTGGAAAAGAGGATGCCCTGAAACTCCCATACTCCCTTCCTTCAGGTGAAACTCTCGCGGCGTCCAACAACATCAGAGACCTGGGAGTAATTGTGGACAACAACATAAGCTGGGCCACTCATATAAACACCAAAGTTGACATGGCCCGCAGAATGTGTTCCTGGATTCTCAGAACTTTCCAGTCGAGAGATATCCCACCATTATCCTTCTCTTCTCCACTTTTGCCCGACCCCACCTTGAATACTGTTGTCCACTGTGGTCTCCCCACACAATACAAGGTATCATAAAGTTGAAGCACCTCAAAGGGCAATCACAAAAAGATAGATGGCATGACAGGCCTCGACTATTGGGGTCGACTAGAAAAGCTAAAACTCTATTCTCTCCAACGTCGTCGTGAGCGCTACATCATCTGCATGATGTGGAAAATATTCCATCAGCATTGCCCAAATGATGTTGGCATCACCTTTAAGGTACATCCAAGGCTTGGGCCCCGTGCCATCCGCCCAAAACAAAAATCGCACTCTCATCTCATAACAACAATACGGCACAATTATTCACCTCAATTGGTCCCGCTCTCTTTAACATTACACCAAAACACATTAAAACAGAAACTGACCCTATAGGGTTCAAGAAGTCTTTGGACAGATTCCTTCAAGAAGTCCCGGATAAACCCCCTACACCCGGATATGTCTCTGTAAACAATAACTCTCTACTTGAGTGGGCCATAGTGCCCAAATTCTGACTTGAAAGACTTCACCAGGTGGTGCTATTAAGTTAGACATGGCCTGGGCCAATAATGGCCGAAACCTATCAAAGTATCAAAGTATCAAAGTATATATATATATATATATATATATATATATATATATATATATATATATATTATTTTATAGAAGGAGCTTCTACAGGACTAGAACTGTTATATATATATATATATATATATATATATATATACATACATACATACATACAACTACATACATACATACATATATGCATACATACACACACATACACACAAGTACACACCACACACACACACATATATATATTATATATATATATATATATACTATTAAATACTATTAAATGGAATAAATGATAATATACAATTCACGATGGATCATAACGAATAAGAATTACTATTTTTAGACATCCTCATTAAGAAAACCGGCAACAAAATAGAGACAGATGTCTATTATAAACCGACAGACTCCAAACAGTACCTTCTCTTTGATTCATGCCACCCACGACACACTAGAATAAATGTCCCTTTTTGTCTAGCTAGAAGGATTTGCACCATAATATCAGACACAAACACCCGACACACACGTCTCCAGGAACTTAGAACCACACTCGCAAATAGAAACTATCCACAGCCCCTAATAGACAGTGCAATCCAACGGGCACTTAAATTAAGTATAGAAGACCTGAGACAAACAAAACCAAAAAAGAAAGAACAATTAAAAACCCTTCCCTACATCTCTACACACAACCCACTTAACAATGAGGCCTTCAGCACCATACTACAAAGCACAGCCCTGCTAAAGGGAGACCCAAAGATGAACCGGATCCTCGAAACACACACCATCATTAAAAGTAAACGGCAACCAAAATCCTTGAAAAGGATTTTAACCCAAGCTAAACTGCACCCAACATCAACCACAAAACCAGCAGTTAGAAAATGTGGAAGGCCCAACTGCGGAATCTGTGTCATCTTAGTAGAAGGTTCAGAATTTATACTAGAACAAGGCTATCAGTTCACCATTAGAACAAACTTCACCTGTGCATCAGAAAACTTAATTTACGTCTTAACATGCATAGGCTGCAATAGGCAATATATAGGCCATACAAAAAATAGCTTACGTAACAGGATGGCGGTGCATAAATCACAAATTAGAAACCCTGAATACCGGAAAATACCGGTAAGCGGACACATAGATAGATGTGCTGCAAATGAAAATCCGAAATTTACAACTTACCCACTTTACAAATTCAGTGACAGCGTAACCTTCACGCAACGCCAAAATAAAGAACTTTATTTCATCAAAAAATTTAGACCAAGTTTGAACACCCTGGGCCAGGAATATTAAAACAAAACATTGGTCTTCCGAAAAAGAAAAAACGAAACTCTACCACAACTACTACGACTGCTCCCACTAGCACTACCACTACTACAACCACCGTGGTCACTGTTACTACGGCCACAGTGAGAGAATTAAAATAGTGGAGGTGGGGGCAATTACAATTTCTCAGATCCTTAAACAGTCACTCCTGCTGGCAGTGGTATGTCTTAGGGAAGGAAACATTTATAAAAAGATCCTTTTTTTCTCTGCGAACAGATCTGATTTTGATTAGTCAAAAAATTGATGACGTTTTACCTCAGTAGTCAAGCTTGTCGCCATGCTTGATTGGTTTCCTTACAAGATACAGTTATGGGCCAGGTCTAATTCTGATTCGTTAAAAAATTGATGACGTTTTTCTTCCGTGGTCAAACTAGCCGTTCTGCAAGGTTAGCCACCTAACAGGATACAATTATGGGTCAGATCTGACGTTGATTCGCTAAAAAATTGATGACGTTTTTCTTCCGTGGTCAAACTAGCCGTTCTGCAAGTTTAGCCACCTCACAGGATACAATTATGGGTCAGATCTAATTTTGATTCGCTAAAAAATTAATGAAGTTTTTCTTCCGTGGTCAAACTTGTCGTTCTGCTTGGCTGGTTTCCTAAACAGGATACAGTTGGGGGTCTTTTCCTTATATTCGTTGAAGCTTGGCTTTGATTATATGACGTCAGTGAACAGTGCCAGAGACCACGGCTACTACTGCTTTCACAGCCACAACTTAACTGATATAAACCCAACGATCACAAGTTTACCAAAATTAAGCTAACAGTCGACGACCAAGAATCACTACTGTTGCTCCCATCGGAACACAAGGTAAAATCTATAATGAACTCCTGCACTACACTTGACAAAACAGTAAGGAACGACTTACACCTTATAATATATTTTTCGCCTTTTGAAGAACATGGATTCTATTGAATGTATGAAACAATTATGAACTGTTCCATTATACTCTTTATTATAAAAAAAATATTTTTTTTGATAAGGTTCGTTATTTCAAGAACCGAAACATGTAAAATTAAAATTTATCTAATATAGTGGCATTTTCAAACTTCTTTTTTACAAATATATATATTATATATATATTATATATATATATATATATATATATATATATATATATACGACTGGCTTCTTTCAGTTATCGTCTATCAGATCCCGTCATAAGGTTTTGGTCAGCCCGAGGCTATAGTAGAAGACACTTGCCCAATGTGCCACACAGTGGGACTGAACCCGAAACCATGTAACTGGGAAGCAAGCTTCTTACCACACAGCCACGCCGTTTAATCTGTTTTTGGCTAAAGGCCTATGCTTCTCGTTGTTGGCTTGGCTACCACCTGTTAGTTCCATCTCCCAAAGAAATCCGATCGAATGGTTATACAGGTAAAAATAAAGTCCATAAATTTTCAGGTAAATTATACAGGTAAAAATAAAGTCCATAAATTTTCATCTCCTTCAAAAAAAAAAAAAATTTTAGGTTGTAACTTGAAAGGGATTTGCCTGCTTTTTCTAGGAAGGCCGAGCGACTGTGGAGATACTACTTCTCACTGTTTGTTATCCAATAGGTTATTCATTCTGCCATCTGTCGTCTGACGTAAGTATGTAAAACTGCAAAGCGAGATGCAGAACTCATTTATGTGTCAAATTTGTCATATCAAATTATTTGCTTCGTATAATTCCATTTACCGTTAAAAATAATTGAATATTTCGAGCTAAATCAGATTATATACTTCACCTAAGTGTACTTTAGAATTACTTTTTTGGTTTATTATTATTATTATCATCATCATCATTATTATTATTATTATTATTATTATCATTATTATTATTATTATTATTATTATTATTATTATTGTTGTGTAATATTTTATTATAAAATGTCATGTTGTATTAGATCTTACATCTGACACGGAAGGTGCAACAATATCGCCTTTGGAATCAATGCTCTGCTTCAATTTAGATCACTAAAATAATCATTCGTAATTTTCCTTTGCACAGGCCTCCGCGGCTATGCTGAGGTATGGACTAAAACAGTTTTCGTCCATCATATCAAACATAGCACGTATTTCAATCCAGCATATTTCCTACTGAAAACTGTTCCTCAAATGTTACTTAGATAGATGCTACTTAGGCGTAGGAGTGGCTGTGTGGTAAGTAGCTTGCTTACCAACCACATGGTTCCGGGTTCAGTCCCACTGTGTGGAACCTTGGGCAAGTGTCTTCTACTATAGCTTCGGCCCGACCAAAGCCTTGTGAGTGGACTTGGTTGACGGAAACTGAAAGAAGCCCGTCGTCTATATGTATGTATATATATATATGTGTGTGTGTGTGTGTGTGTGTATGTATGTATGTATGTATGTATGTATGTATGCATGTATGAATGTATGTATGTATGTATGTATGTATGTATGTATGTATGTATGTATGTATGTATGTATGTGTGTATGTATGCATGTATGCGTGTATACGTTTGTGTATCCGTGTTTGCTCCCCAACATCGCTTGACAACCGATGCTGGTGTGTTTACGTCCCCGTAACTTTCGGCAAAAGAGACCGATAGAATAAGTACCAGGCTTACAAAGAATAAGTCCTGGGCTCGATTTCCTCAACTAAAGGCGGCGCTCCAGCATGGCCACATTCAAATGACTGAAACAAGTAAAAGAGTAAAAGAGTAAAAGAATAGATAGCTAGATAGATAGATAGATAGATAGCTAGATAGATAGATAGATAGATAGATAGATAGATAGATAGATAGATAGATAGATAGATAGATAGATAGATAGATAGATAGATAGATAGATAGATAGATAGATAGATAGATAGATTGTTGCACTCGCGATCTAGCGATCGTGTTTTCAATACCTAGACTGGGTGGTGTGTTGTGTTCTTGAGTAAAATACTTCTCCTTACGTGGCTCTACGATCACTTCGACACTTGGCGTGAGGGAAAGCGTGAAACTGTTCAGACAACATTGATTTTATGGAGGGAGTAAGCGGCACGAACATTTGATCACAATACATAAAAATTTGTGCCTCTTTCGTCAAAAGCTGATCACATATACACTGTCTTCAACGGGAGAGTCTATCATATATGTATACACACACGCACTCGTGTGTTTGTGTAGAGACACTGTAAAGCGTTTAGGTTCACTACTTAGTCTTCTGGGGTACAAGGTCACCTCACTGGTGTTGGTGTTAAGAGGATATACACATAGTACAGTATCTAAAGTGCTTGCAAAAACGAACGGAGACAGCATTGGTTCAAGAGAATTTGTTTCTTAATCACCCTGTAGAATCCGGTGCACTATTTCAGAAAAATGAATCTAAGGACCATTAGTCATACATGATTGTAAATATCTCCTCTCACTGTACATAATCCTTTCTACTATAGGCACAAGGATGAATGGTAAAGTCGCCCTCAGCGGAATTTGAACTCAGAACGTAACGACAGGCAAAATACCTCTAAGCATTTCGCTCGGCGTGCTAACGTTTCTGGCAGCTCACTGCCGTTCTCACTGTGCATAATGCCGACGCCATGTTCTTATATGTGAAATTGTGCAACTTCTGCTGCTCGATTTAGGTTAAATCAGTTTCCTTCCTGAGGGGATATCAGTGATGAATCAAAAATAGAATTAAAAATAGTCTTCAAACTTGTCCAGCATTGTGAAGGCGAAGAATGAATTACACAGATGTCCATTCTATTCCCTCATCTCTTTAATAACAAATAAGGTGTAAAATTTTCACAGACAATTTTTAGATAGGGAGTGCTGGTCTTCAAAATCATGGAAGTAGATGCTATTTTTATTCTGTACGAAAAATAGGAGTTGGACGCAGGCATGGCTGTGTGGTAATGAAATTCACTTTGATGCCACCTTCTACTATAGCCTCGAGCTGTCCAATGCCTTGTGGGGACTTTGGTTGAGGGAAACTGTGTGGAAGCGCATCGTGTGTGTGTGTGAGAGAGAGAGAGAGAGTGTGTGTGTGAGTGTGTGTATGTGTGTGTGAGTGTGTGTGTGTGTGTGTGTGTATGTGTGTGTCTGTGTGTGCGTGTATGTGCGTGTGTGTGCGTATTTATATTTTATAAGCTTAAGGCTTATAAGCTATCACCGTACGTTGACTAAGGTAAATATTTTAATATTGTGGCATATAAGCCCCTGACGGAAACACGTAGTTTGCCGAAAATGTGTGTGTGTGTGTGTGTGTGGTTCGTACATTCAGTTCACGAAAATATTCAGCACAGAATAGCGTTCATAGAGATTGCGTATAACTTCGCTTGTCGTTATTTTTATATGTACCTGATCTGCCATCTTTTCATACATCTTTCTTTTTCTGCTAAGAAAAAAATTTTAATTTTAGCTTCTAAAATTCTAATCAAACTTTGGTGGAAGAATTTTTGCTTCTGCTTCTGCTGCTGCTGCGGTAATTGATTTAGTTCTTTTGTTGACTTCAAATTACGTCATACCATGTTGCAGGTTTGTTTACTTGAAAGTTAAAATAGTGTTGTTGTAATAATGGTAATTGGTTTCTTAAATGTTTCTCTCTTCGAGGGGGCGCTGAGAAGTTCCTAGCTTGAAGGGTATTGAGAAAGCCTAGTTGGAGGCCCACCCATCTGAGTTTTTTTACAGGGCTTAAAAAACTTGAAGGAATGCTGCAATAAGTGCGTGATTCTGAGAGGGGAATATGTTGAATAAAATCATAATTGACTGAACCTCTTGTATTTTCATTTATCCAAAGACAGGAACTTTTCCGCAGAAAAGTTCCTGGCTTTAAGGGTATCGCGAGAGGCCTGGCTGGAAGTCCAACCTTCCGAGTTCTTTTACAGGACTTATGAAAACTGAAGGGGCGCTACAATAAGTGTGTGAATCTGGGAGAGGGAATATGTTGAATTAAGTCACAGTTAACTGGCTGCTCCTGTATTTTGTTTCACCCGAAAGCAAGGAACTTTTCAGCCCCACCCCATCATCACTTGTATTTCTTTGATGTATACCGGCGAACGATGTAAATATTCGATAGAAAAGAAAATATTAACAGCTTTTTTGAACAACATTCCTTGTGATAATTATTTACATCATTTACATTGGACGGATGTGTGTCCCCATCTTGTTTGTTACCACGCCTTCATCAGGTGTCCTGCTAGAATTTTGAACCCTAAGGTATTTTTGCTGTCATTATTATTATTATTATTATTAATTATATTATTATTATTATTATTATTATTATTATTATAATTATTAATATTATTATTATTATATTATTATTATTATTATTATTATTATATATTATTATTATTATTATTATTATTATTATTATTATTATTATTATATTATTAATATATATTATTATTATTATTATTAATATTATTATTATTATTATTATTATTATTATTATTATTATTTATTATTATTATTATTATTATTATTACCATTATTATTATTATTATTATATTATTATTATTATTATTATTATTAATATTATTATTATTATTATTATTATTATTATTATTATTATTATTATTATTATTATTAATATATTATTTTATTATTATTATTATTATTATTATTATTATTATTATTATTACTGAGTGAGAGGGCAGTGCATGCCATCAAAGTGACACTGGGGTACAAATATACGAAGCCCAATATACCCATCATGACTACTTGTCTGATAAGGGTACACCAGGTACATGCATCACAACCATATGTGTGCGACATGGTTTATCTCGTATCAAGATTAACAGCGCATGACCTTGCAGGTGGGGCCCAGTTAGAATTTTTTTCAGGTCGAGCACTCCGTCCCGCTCAAAAGATCCCTGAATAAGGATGTTGAACGAAACACCCATGTTCCCAGAGGGGAATTATCTAAACCCCAAAGAATTCCTCTCAACACAAGGCTATGATACTCCCCCACTACTTATGCTCGTGATCAGAGATGCACATATCGTCAGCCAGTAAGGACATGCTTAACTGGTTAAGGTCAAGCAACTGACAAGCAAATCTGTGGTATTGAGCAGAATATTTGCTGTAGCCCAACTTTTATACGAAGACAAAACAATGTGCATGATAACACTTCCAATCAGTTAAGATCAGAAGCCATGAGAGCCACTGTGTGGTACTGCTTCAGGGTAATTATTATTATTATTTATTATTATTATTATTATTATTATTATTATTATTATTATTATTATTATCATCATCATTATTATTATTATTATTATTATTATTATTATTATTATTATTATTATTATATTATTATTATCTTTTTTCTTCTTCTTTCAAATTTGCTTCCAGTTCTTGCCGAGTGTCTTCCCGACTCCTAGGGCAAAGAAACTCATAGTATACATTGGTAGGCCATTAAACTAAACTCACTAGTTCGTTCATTTTTTTTTAAAGTTAAATTAAAATACATGGGTAGTAATAGTAATATTATTATTATTATTATTATTATTATTATTATTATTATTATTTATTATTTATTCAAGGCACTGCCTGGAATTGAACTATATGCCTACAGCCATATAGCGTAATGGTTAAGAGCGCAGGCTGCTAACCCCAAGATTCCGAGTTCAATTCTAGGCAGTTCCTTGAATAAATATAATAATATAATAATAATAATAATAATAATAATAATAATAATAATAATAATAATAATAATAATAAACCAGAAAACAAACCAGAAAACTACAGACCAATAACCTGCCTCCCTACTATGTTCAAGGCATTTACTGCAGTGATATCGCAAAGGTTGAACAAGCACCTGGACGAAAACAAACTGTTCCCAGAAGAGCAGAAAGGATGCCGCAAGGGCTCTATGGCTGTAAAGAATCAACTAATGATTAATAAAGCCGTAACTGAAGACAGCCACAGAAAGAAGAAAGAAGGCCTCAGTATGGCCTGGATTGACTACAAAAAGGCGTTTGATAGCATCCCCCACACATGGATCCTCGAAAACACTAGCCATTAACAAAGTGCACCAACAATCATAAAATTCATAGAGCACTCTATGAATAAATGGCAAACAGTCCTACACCTCCAAACAAAAGAGGGACTCATGAAAACCAAAGACATCCCCATTAGAAGAGGAATATTCCAGGGAGACACGCTCTCTCCACTCCTTTTCTGCTTGGCACTGTCACCTCTATCTGATATGCTAAATAGAACTGGATGCGGATATAAATGTTACGGCAAAACGATCAGCCACCTTTTATATATGGATGACCTAAAACTATACGCTGCAAATGACAAACAGCTGGAAACACTATTAAAGACAGTTCATGGATTTACCAAAGAAATAGATATGAAATTTGGATTAGAAAAATGCGCCAAAGTAACCATGAAAAGAGGGAAACTAGTTAAGAGTAACAACATCACACTAGATAAAAACCAATGAAATAAAAGAATTAGACCAAAGCCAAACTTACAAATACTTAGGAATCCATGAACTAGATAAGACACAACACACACAAATGAAAGAGAAATAAAAAAGAATATTATAGACGAGTTAGATCATACTAAAAACAGAGCTCAATGCTAAAAACAAGATGATAGGTATCAACACTTTAGCTCTCCCAGTTATAAGTTACAGCTACAATATCCTTAACTGGACACGAAATGAACTGTCCAAAATAGATAGGAAAAAAGAAAAGAAAATACTGACAGGATCTAGGATGCATCACCCAAAATCTGACATAGAAAGATTATATATACAACGTATAGAAGATGGTAGAGGCCTTATACAGCTGGAAAACTACTATAAAATAACCACCATAGGACTGCAAAAATACCTACTTCAGAAGGAAGGAAAACTGAGCCAGATAGCAGCAAAACACGAGCAAAACAAAAAACTGTTCTCAGTATTTAAGGAAGCTGACAAATACAAACAAGAATCGTACCACCTAATAAACACAAAGAAGAAGAAGAAGATGATGAAGAAACAACAAAAGCTATAAAACAAATTAAATCCAAAACTAAAAATAGAACAGCAACGAGCCATGATAAAACGATGGCAAGAAAAGCCCCTTCATGGTAAATACTGCACTAAACTAAACGCAAAAGAAATAGACAACGAAAAATCCCAGCATGGTTGAGAAGCTCAGGACTCAAAGCAGAAACAGAGGGATTTTTAATTGCAGCACAAGACCAAAGCCTCCCCACCAGAAATTAACCAAAACATGTAATGAAAAGAAATATTTACAAGTAACTGCAGAATATGTGGAGATGGACAAGAAACAATAAATCATATTATCTCTAGCTGCCCAGTCCTGGCTAAGAAGGAATATATTCACAGACATGACAGGGTTGGAACCTACATACATTGGAAGCTATGCCAACATTATGGAATAACAACAGAAAAAAGATGGTATAGGCACACACCAGAAAAGGTCACAGAAAACGAGAAAGCAACCATACTCTGGGATATGCCGATACACACAGATAGAGAAATTAAGGCCAACAGACCAGATATAGTTGTCAGAGATCATGAAGAAAAAAAATGTTTTCTAATTGATGTATCAATACCGGCAGATGACAACGTGTCTCTAAAGAAATGGAGAAACTCTCAAAATACAAAGACCTGGAAATAGAGGTAACTAGAATGTGGAACCTGAAAACAGAAACAATTCCTATCATAGTAGGTGCATTAGGCATGATAAAAAAATATTCAGACAAATACATAACAAAAACACCAGGACTTACAAAACACATATAACATACAGAAATTGCACTACTAGGCACTGCACACATCCTACGCAGAACACTTTCCATACAATAACCATCAGAGCATCACAACAAATCACAGCACATACCCAAGGCACACAGAGCTGCGCTCGGTAGTGAAGTGAAAGCACGCTATAAAAATAAAACTACTGAATAATAATAATAATAATATCAGCAAAAGATACCTTAGGGTGGGAACCCAGGGTTGGGTTCAAAATGCTACCAGGACACCTGATGAAGGCTGGAGAATAAACCAGCCGAAACGTTGTGCTAACAACAAACAAGATGAGGCCACATATCTGTCCAATGTAAATAATGTACAGAATTCCTCATCTCTAAAATATAGAACGACATCCCTTGTGATAATTGCTCAGCACTCAGTTGCATAATTCACTCCGAATGCCTCACATAGCGAAACATTGGTTTATTCATTGGAATAACTGGCAATGCTATTGTCCACCAATAAAAAAATAATTAAAATATACACGTGCAGGCATGGCTGGCTGATTAAGAAACTTGTTCTATAACTACATGGCTTCGAGTTCAATCCTACAGTGCAGCACCTTGGGCAAGTATCTTCTTTTCTACTCTAAGAACAAGGCCCGAAATTTTGGGGGAGGTGTCCAGTCGATTAGATCGACCCCAGTACACTACTGGTACTTAATTTATCGACCATGAAAAGATGAAAGATATAGTCGACCTCGGCGGAATTTGAACCTTCAGTAATAGTGTTAACATAACATAGTCATTATCATATTCGTTAAATTTTACTGTCATCATTATCAACGTCATCATCATCATTATCAAGCTTATCATCATTATCATCATCAACATCATCATCATCAGCAGCATCGCATCCAACATCGTCAGTCATCATCATCATCAACATTGTTATTACCATATCAGTACTCTCCTCTTCCTGTTCTTCCTCATCTACCTCACCTTTCTCCTCCTCTTTCAACTCCTCATCATCCTTTTCCCCATCTCTTCCTATTCCTCCTCTCCTCTTCCTCCCCTCTTCCTTTTCCCCTCCTTTTCCTCTTCCACTCATTTTCCTCTTCATCTTCTTCCTATCCCTTCTCTTTCACCTATCCCTCCGCTCCCTCCTCCTCTTCTTCCATTCCCTCCCCCTCCTCTCCCTCCACTTCCACCTCTTCTACATCCTCTTCATTATCATCATCAAAATAATTAGCATTACAAACGACAGCGAGCTAGCACAATCGTTACTGCTCCCGATGAAATGCTTAGAAGCATTTCCACAGATTTTACGTTCTGAGTTCAAATACAACCGGGATCGACCTTTCTTTTCTTTTCCTTTTTTTCTTTTTTTGAGGGCTCATGTAATTGACTTCACCCATTTCCCTAAAATTGCTATCCTTGTATTGTGACCATCATTATCGATATCATCTTGGAACCACTACTTGCTGAAAATAGCAACCAAATCTTCCTAAAATTTCATCCTACTTTCATGAAAACACTGGATACGGCCACCATGCCACAAGACATGTACGAAAAGTTCCTGGCTTTGGATAAAAGAAAATACAGGAGGATCAGTTATTCCCCATATCCCACTTTGAGATTCACACACTTACTTGCAGGGGTCCTTCAGTTTTCCTAAGCCCTGTAAAAGAACTCGGTAGGTTGGGCTTCCAATCAGGCCTTTCGTGATATCCTAAAACCCAGGAACTTTCAGCTTTCCTTCGTGTATGCAGGCCTAGACAAGATTTTTTTTTTTAGGGAAGACTTACATTTGCTCATAAATGAAGCTTCCTCTGTCCACGCCACTTGTCGTTTATCTAAAAGAAGGTCCCTCGATTTTGGCTTCTACCTTCCAAGCAGACGATAATTCGTGCAGTGCATACAGACCAGCAAAGATCTAGACAATAACACATCTATTCATTCCAATACGCCATGGCAGAAGCGAACGTGGATATCTAATCGCAGTCGCTTTTCGACATCGGAAACAACCCCCACCTTCGAGACGATGTGTGCTCATAACACTTGCAATTGGACTTATCTATTTGCAAATCCAACTCCTTTCTCTTTGCATTGTCCTATGTGAATTTTTGGTCCTTGCGGCCAATAACGTAATATAGAAAATATAATTAGTAATATTACTTCTATTCATACAACTATTATTACTATCATTATCATTACTATCATTATTATTATTATTATTATTATTATTATTATTATTATTATTATTATTATTATTATAACTAACATTATTAACAACATCATCATACTCATCATCGTCCACACCATTCTTGTCATGTTATTAACGGTTTATGCGCTTGGAATTACCATTGAAAATTCAATCTTGTTAATAACGTTTCATCGGAAGCCAGTTTGTTTTGATCTGAGATATATGTAGAAAAATTTATTTCTGTTTTCTTTTTTCTACGGAGGGGGAGCAGCTTTCATCGGTTATCTCATTAATGGCGCTTAATTAGGTTGAGAGTGGTCATATATCAAAATATTCTTTCGAGATAGTGGTGGCCTTTTTTTCACAGTGGCGATATGGAATATGTATGCGTTTATATATGCGCATATACGCATGGGAATATATGAATATATGTGTGTGTGTGTGTGTGTGTGTGTGTGTGTGTGTGTGTGTGTATGTATGTATGATGTATGTATGTATATATATAGATATAGATATATACATGTATAAATATATACATGTATATATATACATACATGCACACATACACAGACACACGCACATATATATATATATATATATTATATATATACATAAATATATATATATATTACACATATATACATACACACATACAGACACATATATATGCATGAATGTGTAATATATATATATATATATATATATATATGCGTATATTATATAAAAATTATATATATATATACCTGTATATATCTATATATATATATATATATATATATGTATGTATGTGTATGTGTTTGTGTGTATGTATGCATGTATGTAGATGTATGTATGTATGTATGTATGTATGTATGTATGTATGTATGTATGTATAAGAACACACAACTATATCCAAACGTTTTTGAACATAGAATGGCGAATGGTTCAGGAATTCGTTTTGTAATATGGGGTCCCGGGTTCGTTCCAACTGTATGGATTCTTAGGCAAATTTTCTTTTTTGATACTTATTTATATCTGCGTGAAATTGGTTAGATGGCAACTGTTTGAAAGCAAATCGGATGCGATATACCCGGAATTCGAAAGTCCAACCTTGCTACATGCTCTGTATTATGGTGATTCTATCTGGGTATAGCTTTAAGGGTTCACGCAGCTGCGTTCAAATACTGAACCAGCCACTCAATCGTCAATTCAATGGGCAGGTAATTTCGTTGAACGTACGACTGATTCTAAATCGCTGAAAACGACTGAAGTCCAGTATAAATGCGTGTGTAAGTGTATAGTTATATAGACATGTATAAGTATACGCACACGCACGCACGCACATGCATATACACACATGCATACGTACATACATTCGTATATATATATACATACACACTCACACATACATATATACATATATATACATACATATATATACATATTTATATATATATATCTTTATATATATAAAACTGAGAATGTGTGTGTGTCTGTCTGTGTGTTTCCCTAAAACTTGAGAACTACACAACCAATTTCATTCAAATTTTACACATGCCTTACTTAGGGTCCAGGTAGTTTCATGGGCAAAAAAAAAGTTCAACTTCTTGCGTAGAGCGAGCCCATAGCAATATCATATCTTCTCCACTATTTCAGTATTACATGTTAAAAGTGAAACAAAAATATTTCTCTATTTTATGTCAGATACTTTCACTTTAACAATAAAAATAATAATAACAATTGAATTATATGTAGTAAGTAATAATTAAAATCAAACTAAATTATAATTAAATCGTAACATAACAAAAGTTAAAATAGCAATTGGTATAAAATTGCATCAATGATTTGTACTTGAATAAGTGGTTTCACATGAATGGGAATAGATTAAAAATAAAATTAGCGTGCAGAAATGGAATAGTCCAGATGGATAATAAAAAATTAAATTAAAGAAAAGACTATTGTCTATAAAGTATACAATGTAGAGAAAAAAGAAGAGCTAACAATTCCAGTCTGTTATATATTTTGAGTATTGTTATCACTAGCGATATCAAGATATAACTTTGTATTTTGCATTTTATGTGTAGATGTATATATATAGATGTACATGTAATATGTACACATATATATACACATATATACATGCACTAGCACTATGACCCGGCAACGACGGGTCTTTAATGCTAGTATATTATATATTATATATATATAGATAGATATATATATATATATATATATATATATATACACACACACACACACGCAGATAACCTTTCCGTTCACCAAAAAGAGCACTCCATTTGAGGGGAATGAAATGTTGTAGTTTCATAGATTGAAGAGCTTGTCTGTGCAGGTTTTAAAACAAGCCTAATGTTTCCAAGTAATCTGAGGCTCTGGACACATGGCTTGTGCAAGTTACACGTCAAGACAATAGAACAAGAGAAATCACGAGAAAAAGAAACGAGATGAAGGTGGTTTAAACGGTCGAATGGCGAAACAAACGGAAAAAGAAAAAAACAGAGTTACGGCCCCTTTTTATTGTAAAGCCGTAAGGTTACATAGTAGAATCAAAGGAAGGGGTCTAAAATTTACGATACAGCTGCTGCACCCAGAGAGGGTTGTGTTCTCCAATTCACCAAAATAAATTTCTGCATATGCTTGCATTTGTTGAAAATTTCTGATCTGGAGTTCTTAGATCGGAAAGGGGGACATGCGATCTTTTGGCTACGCATAATTTGCATTTTTTTATCCATTAATATACTACATGGATTCTTCTACGTTTTTCCACTTGATTGTATGAGGCGTGGAGTTAGTCTTCAAATCCCATACGTGGCAAGCCAGCTGAGTGGCTTTACTTTTGTCCATATGATGTAAAGAAGATAAGTCGTTTGCAGAGCGTCTGTTGAAGTCGCCTTTGTATAACCAGATGTAATAAGTGATTTTTTTAATGTTTCCCTAGATATAAACTCATTCTTATAAAACCGTCCCAAACATCAACGAGAAACTTCCCTACATACAAAAATTGTTATATGTGCTGTTTAAAAACCTGATAGCTAACATTAGCAACAGGATATCCAACCTCTTTCCTGAAGAAATTCTGATAGGGCAGCCCCCTTCTATAACAATGCCCAAGCTAACAGTGGATTCAAAGATAAGTTATAGTAGAACCCTTCTAATAATAATACGATTAACAAAGATAGACCTAAGAATAGACCTAGGAAAATAATTCCGTTCGTCCCACCCTTCTCCCAACATGTTATAACTAACATGGGTAAAAGACGCCCGTCTCTCTTAAATAAACATTTCCTAGAAAATCACAAATAGAGAAAGATCTTTAACATACGCTCATCTAAATTATCATATAACTGTTGCCTAAATATGCAGATCATCATTGTCTGTAGACACCACCAAGTGCCCGCTCCGAACGTTACTGTCGAGACCCTGGAGTTTATCCACTCGACCAGGGGTGCATGATAAACTCCATCATATATGAGGCAGAGGTTAGAGCAACGCTACATGGCCACAATAAGCGAAACGAAGAATTATATCTGATTATATGTAAAATATGAAGCTAAGCAAGAATTGAAGGATGAGTACAATGAAAATTAATACGCCAATGAAAGAACCAGAAGTTACTCTAACGATCGGATGTATATGCATGCGTGTGATTGTGTATTTGTATAAAAGTACATGTAAATGTTGTGTGGGGTGAGTGTGTGTTAAAGGGGTGTTCAGATAGGGAAGGTGGAGGAGGCGAATGTAGACTTGGCCTGCTAATTAGCTGGTCAGTATTCTTCGAAATTCTTCAGATGTAAAAAGAAAACAAAAAGTGTGAGTGAAGAAAGGTGCTGATAGCATTAGGGATGGCTAGGGAATGGCTGACATCTAATGAAAGAGAAAGAGAGAGAGGGAGAACAGAGGAAGAAAGGAAGAGGGGAGTGAGAGAGAAGTGAAACGTAAATAAAATCGGTGGAGGGAGACCAGTCAATAAATGAATAAGTTAAAGAATTAGCGGTTATTAAGTCAGTGGTAATTATAGTTGCTAGTACCATCATCAACATCATCATCATCATTGTCATCGTCTCATCCCTGTCATCATCATCATCATCGTTTTCTTGTTCCTTTTCTTCTTCCTTATCACCATCATTACCTTTATCATTATCATCCAATCCTCCTCCTCCTCCTCCTCATCATCATCATCATCACCATCATCTCAGTAATCATCATCATCTCAATAATCATCATCATCATCATCATCGTCGTCGTACTCGTCATCATCATCATCATCATTATCACCATCCAACGGGAAGTATTTAATCGTGAAATTGGTAATATGTGTATAATTACAATTTACCGAAAATAAAATTTCTGAGAAAAAAAATATTTTAAATTAGAGAGAGAGTGGAGTAAAGAATAAAAAATGGGAAATGAATATATTTTGAAGAATTGATTGAAGAATTGAAGACTGATTCGAAATGTGGTGATTACTTTTATTTGATCTCATCAGAGTTATTCTTTTGTTCGTTTGTTTGTTTCAGTCATAGGGATGCGGCCATGCTGGAGCAGAGCCGTAAAAGGATTTCAGTACGTGTTTTAAGTCTGTCACGTATTCTATCGGCCTACTTACGGGGATATAGACACAACAACACCGGTTAGCAAGTGGCAGTGGCGGAAGAACACAGACGCAAAGACACGCGTACGCACACACACACACACATATATATATATATATATACATCAGCCGGTATATATATATATATATATATATATATATATATATATATAGACACGAGGAGTGCAGACCCAACCTTCCGAGTTCTTTTATAGGGCTTAGAAAAGCTGAAGGATTGCTGCAATGTGTGGATCTGAGAGGGGAAGATGTTGAATAAAGTCATGTATGTGTGAGAGAAAGAGATAGAAAATGGAATTCATGAAATTCTTTATCAATCACTACGATCGTTTCGACCCATCGTACAGCGATCCTTCGCGGGTAATATGCTGTACAAACAGCTGTGGTGCATCATAGGTGAAGATATGTCTCGTCAGGTGACTTCTCAAAAATTACCTCGTTTGTTAATCTCCGTTTCGCTTATTCCGATTAAAATACACTTTGGCAGTTGTCTGTAGCTACTCCATACAGGAAAAAATTGAGTTAAAACGAAGAATACTTCTCGTATAACACAGTTCTATATTTAAGAGATGAGGAATTATGTACATTATTCACATTTTTTACATTTGACGGATATTTTTCCTCATCTTCTTTGTTAACACAACGTTCCGGCTGGCATACCCTCCAGGCTTCATCAGGTGTCTTTGGGAAATTTCGAACCTAGGTTCTCATTCCTAATGTATAGCTAAATGCACCGCACAGTATTTAAACGGCATATTACAAAGTATATCCAAATTTAAAATCATTACATATACGTGCGTGTAATGTATAAATATGTGTATTTCTGAGAGTATGTATGTATGCATGTATGCATGTATGTATGTATGCATGTATGTATGTATGTCTCTTCTGTTTTCTAGTTATTATAAGTATTCCACTGAGGAGTGAGCCGGTTTCCAATAAAGATACAAGGCTCCATCTTTGGGGTGTAATTAACACAGACAAATTCACATTTGGAACTTGAGAAAGTCTTGCATATTTTTACTGTTCCACTCACAGATTGCATTTGTAATGTACGAATCAGCCGGTCATTTTATATTTCTAAAAATTCCAGTTTATCCAGAATTTCCTTGAAGCATTTACTAACAAAACCTAGTGCTCTAATTATTATTGGTATGAATATGAATTCATAGTCTAGATACAGAAGCTGGAGGTTTCGAACCAATATCCATAGATATCCTCTTTTTTCTTAGATTTTCAGAGATATTTATATCTGCAGAGCAGATGTACGTGTAAATGTATGTATGTATGTATGTATGTATGTATGTATGTATGTATGTATGTATGTATGCATGTATGTATGTATGTATGTATGTATGTATGTATGTATGCATTGTGCTTAGATTTTAATGCGAGTAGTCATCTACCTCAAACGATTTAAAGCTGTTTTGTTAAAGCCTAGTATACGGATAACATTACTTCATAATCTGTTTTTGTTGTTATTGCTATTCATCTTGATGTGTTGTTGTCGTCGTCGTCGTCGTATTATATAATCTTCACTGCTCACTTTTCTAGGTTTTCCTATGTTTTATCATAATTTACAAATTAAACTTTAATTATTATTAAGCCGCTTCACATATATTGAATTATGTTTGATGCTTTTTTAATATATAAAACTTTCTCATTATATTCTTCATCAACTGCCTGCTTTGGCGGAGATTTTCGAAACATTAAGCTACCTTTTATATATTAGCAATACTAGCGGCGCTTTGATTGGGCAGAGTGTACGTGTCTGTGTGTGTGTGTGTGCGTGTGTGTGTGTGTGTGTGTGTGTGTGTGTGTGTGTGTTTGAGTGCGTTTGTGTTCTTGAGTGCATGCGTGCGTGCAGTTGTGTGCGTATGTGTGTGTGTGTTTGAGTGCATATGTGTGTGCGTGCGTGTATGTGGGTGTTTGAGTGTGCGTATGTGTGTGTGTTTGAGTGCATATGTGTGTGCTTCAGTACATGTGTTTGTGTGTGTGTGTACGCCCGTGTTTTCGAGTTTGTGTTTGTATATTTATTTGCATGTGTGCATGTGTGAGTCCGTGTGTGTGTGTATGTGTGTGTGTGTTTCTGTGTGTGTGTGTGTGTGTGCATGTGTGTAGGAGCAATTTGTGTGGACATGTTTCTATGTGTGTTTGCGTACGCGCAGGTTAGTGTGTGTGTGGGGGGGTATTTTTGTTTGTGTATTTGTGAGTGCATGTGTTATTGAGTATATGTGTGTGTGTCCGTGTATGCTTGTGTGTCCGTGTATGCTTGTGTGTCCGTGTATGCTTGTGTGTCTGTGTATTTGTGTGTGCATGTGTGTATACGTGACTGTATCTGTTTGTATGTGCGTGTATGTGCATGCCTACATGTCATGATGTGTGCGTGTGTGTTTATGATTATAAGTTTCGTTTGTGTGTGTGTGTGTGTGTGTGCGTGCGTGTGTGAGTCTATATTTATGTACGTACGTATGCTTACGCTTGTCTTTTGCCTCTGTGTGTGTGTGTGTGTGCACCCGTGTGCTCTTCAGATATCGTTTGACCGATTCAATTTTACGTGTTATTGCTGTTGTTGTTGCTGTTGTTCTTGTTGTTGTTGCTATTGTTGTTGCTGTTGCTGCTGCTGCCGCTGCTGCTGCTGCCGCTGCTGCTGCTGCCGCTGCTGCTGCTGCTGCCACTACCGTTATTGCTTAGCTCCAAGTCAACTCTAAACTGAGCAGACCAATGATCAAAGGGATTCCAAGCATGACTATCGCACGTAATTTTCCAAACTGAATCAAAGCTAGACCACGTCACCGCATTTGCCAACGTATAGGTTTCCCTTATTTTTGCCTCAGTTGGCCATGATTTGAGGACGATTTGACTGCTATTTCCTGCACATCAAGTGACTGCATAGAAGCTCGCCCATTATCTCGTGACACGTATTACACGTGTTTTAAAGTGGATCACAGGAATCTGTGCGGAGACATTTTGTTTAATTAAATCATCCCCACCGCCCTAACTACACCTCCCTCAAACCTCCATCTACCACTACCACTTTTGCCTCCATTACCACCACCTCAATAGACTTAACATCGATGCATCTTTTCTGTCCAGATATGCTTCATTAAATTGTGATAATTAAATTATATCGCATCAATCGCGCTATTATAGACTCTGTACAATCAGGGTAACCATAACGTTATTGCACAGGAGTTTTAACTACACGTCAGTCATGCTACTTATCATGGCAAGCACACTGCGGCAACAATTATACCGGCATAATATGTGTTGCATTATTTCTTAGCAATTTTAGCACCAAAGCAATCACAACGGTATCACCGTTGCCATCAAAAGTATCATGACATCATAAGGATCATAACATCACTGCGTTATAGATAGATAGAGAGAGAGAGAGAGAGAGAGAAATAGATAGATAGATAGATAGATAGATAGATAGATAGATAGATAGATAGATAGACAGACAGACAGACAGACAGACAGACAGACAGACAGACAGACAGACACGCATTGTGTACTCACCAGATTTCAAATGTTAAACACATTTCATTACGGCCATTTCAAGCGGCTCCTTTAAAATGATTAGTGAAAACATTACATCATTTGAAAGAAACTGCTCTCGTCAGATGACCGCATAGACTTCTAACATAAAGGACATAACCATTTTTAAACATATTTACATCAATAATGGAACTAATAATATTTACATTGTTACACTGAGTTTAGAAAATAATACATTCTGCCACAGATATGACAAAAGAAACAATATAAATGTTTTGAGTTCCATTATTGATGTAAATATGTTTTTTAAAATGGTTGTATCCTTATGCTTGAAGTTTATGCGGTCATCTGACGAGAACGGATTCTTTTATATGATGTAATTAAAGGAGCCGAATCAAACAGCCGTAATGAATTGACACCTGTACATCTTTGTTACTCATTTATATTCTATTCACCTAACTTGGAATCTGCCCTTCGGAAGTACTACAGAAAGTAGCTATATAAAAAAAAATGTCTAAATTACCAAGAACGGATATCTTCACTTAGGTGGGTTGCGCTGTCTGCACACACGGCAGGAATATCAGGTACAAACACCTCTGCACGGAGTCTTGATATTCTGTATTTAATTTATATTGTCTGGATGTGCTGATTATACTGCAAAACGCCTGCAAAGCGCCCCAATTTAAGTACTAATTCAATTATATCTTAAATATATATATATATTATATATATATATATATATATATATATATATAATATATATATATATATATATATATATATATATATATATTATATATATATATGCTCTCATAAAAGCGAACCATTTTTGCATGTATTGTTACATGTATTGAAAAATGTATTCATTTCAACTGTAGTAAGTGCTCTGCGCGGTGATTGGATAGAGAGGAAATACCAAAACACAACCCAAAAAAGAATATTCACCAAAAAAAGATTAATAGAGTCTGTTTGGTGGTCCAGCGCTGGTGTCACCCACAACAGCTTCATGAGACCTGGTAAGTCAATTACAGAGGATGAATACATCAGCCAACTGGATGAAATGATGAGTGAACTTGCAGTTAAACAAAAGCGATTGGCAAACAGAGACAGGCCAACTCTCTTGCAAGACAATGCTCGATTGCATGTTTCACAAAGAACGCTACTCACGTTACAGGAACCGAACTTGGAAGTACTCAGTCATCCACCATATTCACCAGACATTGCACCAACTGACTATCACGTGTTCGAAATATTGGACAACTCTTTGCAGGGAAAAGACTTCAAGTCTGAAGAAGATGCGAAAGCAGCCTTTCGTGATTTCATCATCTCTTGCTCTCCAGAATTCTTCGCTGCTGGCATAAATAAGCAACCGATAAAATGGCAAAATTGTGTTGATAATATAGGTGCATACTTTGATTAACGGCATTGGTATTTGTTGAGATAAGAGTAAACTTTCTGTTCAAAATTGGACATTTCATTCTTAATGACCAAACACTAACAATTTTAGTACCTCGGCCGTGGACAAATACTAGAAACGAAGTTGTCAATTATTTGGCTGCTAGTCTGTCCTTACTGTCCAGTTGATCTCTGTCTCCCCAATCTCTACTGAATTAGGTAACACTACTGCCTTCTCAAGGCATTGACAAATGACGTCACAATATTTAAATTTCTATCTATCGAGCCGTGATGTAGATTTCTCCTGAGATTCAACGATTCAAAAGTTTAAGAATAACAAAACTGAAAAATCGTTAAAAAGTACATTTATTTTCTCTGCGTAATTGAAGTAAATTGATTTCGGCAAGGAATCGAAACTGAATCACACAAACCTGTTACCCTTCCTTAAACGTTCAAATACTTTCAAAATATATAACCGTTAAAATGATTTTATTCCATGTTTCCAGGTGATTCAATTTGACTAAATGATATTAAAGAAAGCCATAAGAACTTCTTGTTATTGCAAGGACAGGTTTCTTTATTTAACACACTCTCTCTCACTCTCCCTCCCTCACTTGCTCTCTTTCTCTCCTCCCTCTCCCTCTCTTCTTTCTCTCTTTCTCTCCCTTCCAATCTCTTTGCTTTCCTCGTTTTTCCTCACTCTTTTAACTCTTTCTTTTTTCTTGTTCTCATTTTTTGTCTCTCTTATTCTCTTTCCGTTCTTCTTTCTTCGCTCATCACTCCTCTCTCTTCACACTCTCCTCTATCTCTCGTTATCTGTTTCCTCTCTCTCTCTCAGTCGCTCTCTCTCTCTCTCCCTCTCTCTCTCAATCTCTTTCTCTCACTCTGTCGCTCTCGCTCTCACTCTTCTTTTCTCATCTCAACTCTATATTTTCCAGTCTTTTCCTCAAAGGACTGGCTTATTTCGTTTGTTCCTCTCTTTCTCTCTTTCTCCCTCTCGCACTCTCTCTCGCACTCTCCCTTTCAATTCTGATCTTTCTCTCCTTCCTTCCAACTTCATTTTATGCTTTCTTCTCTATATTTTCAAGCATTCTTAATTACGTTTATTGATTAATTTGCCCCATTTACAAAAATGTTTGTGTGTGTGTGTGTGTGTGTGTGTGTGAGAGAAAGAGAGAAAGACAAGCAGGCAGAGTGACCGACAGACAGACAGGTAGACAGAAAGACAAACAGACAAGCATACAGACAGGTCGTGTGTATGAGTGAGTCTAAGTGTAAAAGAGAAGGCGTGTGTGTGTGATTAGTGAGAAAGTGTGTGTGGTTGTAATAGAGCGTTTATATGGCTAGGAGAAATAGGTGTGTGTGAGAGAGAGAGAGAGACGGATACAGTACAGGGAAAAGACAAGGTGCGTGTATGAATGAGAAGAACGGTGCAAGTGTGTGTGTGTGTGTTTGTGTGTGTGTGTTTGTGTGTGTGTTTGTGTGTGTGTGTATGTGTGTGTGTGTATGTGTGTGTGTGTATGTGTGTGTGTGTGTGTGTGTGTGTGTGTGTGTGTGTGTGTGTGTGCTGTAAGAGTGAGAATATTTGTGTGTGAAGAAAGAGACAGAGACAGAGAATGTGTGTGAAAAAGCTTATGTGATTGTCTGTGTGTACTCGTATGTGCGTATACGTGTGAAAAAGCGACATGTCTCTGTCGACGTGTGTATCTGTGCGCCGGTATGTATGTGTGTATGTGTGTGTATATGTGTGTATGTGTATGTGTTTATGTGTATGTGTTTATGTGTGTGTGTGTGTATGTGTGTGTGTTTATGTGCGCGCGCGCGGTAGTGTGTTTACGGCTAAATTGATGTGCCATATTATAAATGACGGATAGCAAAAATTTCACATATTTCTCAAGACACAAAAGACTGCTTTTTTTTCTTCAATTTTCCGTCTTTTCAATTTCTACTAATAGTTTTAGCGTGTTCCTTGCTACCATCACCACCACCACACTACAGCTTACTAGTAGTAGTAGCAGCAGCAGCAGCAGCAGTAGTAGTAGTAGTAGTAGTAGTAGAAGCAATGATGCTACTACTAATACAAATATTATTACTATTTTTTATTATATTTTTATCTTTATTATTATTATTATTATTATTATTATTATTATTATTATTATTATTACTGCTTACTGTCTTGGACACTATTGATTTTTGATATTGGCAATAGGACACACGTTTGTTTTTTTAGGGTGCGGAGGATGGTGCCAATTTTGCTAGAAACCAAAAGCAAAGTACTTCGCTTGCCTTTTTTATTTTATCGATCTTGTCGGAATTTGAACTCGAAACATTAAACGAAGTAAATAAATAGCGATTTATAGTATAGGTACAAAAATCATAAACTTTGGTGGATGGTTGAGATGTAATAAATCGACTGGGTTTTTTTTGCCAGGTTACTGGTGTCTTCCTTGCCCCCTTGCACCCTTGCCACCAACCACATCCTTCCTTCCGGTCAATTCAACATGTGAAACGGTTAATTCATCACGTTTTTTTCTTCCTCCGTTTTCTTTCTTCTCACCATGTTTTCTTTCCTCGTTCCTTTCTGTAGAAGAGCGCAGGCCTGAAACGTCAAGGACTCTTCCATCGTTTCTTACTGTCACACTAATATACCCTGAATGCTGTTCCTTCACCTGTGTCTGTCTACTGGGTTTTTTGGCATTCTTTTCTTTATTGCATATTTTGAACTATAATATAGATACATATATGCATGCATACACACACGCGCACACACACACACACACACACACACACACACACACATATTATATATATAAATATATATATATATATACATATATAAGGTCATCCCATAAGTTCTGTCCAATTTCACCTAATGTCTAATGGAATTAAAATTTATTTTTATGTATTTGTGTACATTTAAACTAATTAAATATTATTTTACAGAATAATAGAATTAAAATTTCTTTGATTAAAACCCTTTCTAACATGGAAGTATCCAAAGAGCATTTGAGGCGCATAATGCTTTATGAGTACAAAAAAGGAAACTCTGCAGACGAAGCGACTCGAAACATACACTCAGTTTATGGGAAAGACTGCTTGAATGAAAGAACTTGCAGAAGATGGTTTGCAAAATGCAGAAGTGGAGATTTCAGCCTTGAAAATGAAGATCGAACAGGACGTCCAGTTGAGTTTGATGGTAAGTTCCTTGAGGCATTACTTGAAGAAAATCCTGCATTATCAGTTGAAGAATTGACAATAAAGCTTAGTTCAAACCATACAACTATTCATTGTCATCTTCAACAACTTGGAAAGTTTTCTAAACTTAGAAAATGGGTGCCTCATGAATTGTCCGAAACAATCGCAAATCCCGAGTTGACATCTGCTTTTCTCTCCATTCTCGTGAACTCATTTCACCCTTTTTGGATAGACTTGTAACTGGTGATGAAAATGGATCTTCTATCGAAATGTTAAACGTCGTAAACAGTGGCTTGGTAAAATGGAAGAGGCTCAACCACAACCGAGAAGGGAACTTCATGGGAAAAAGGTTCCCTTTATCTGGTAGGATTACAAAGGAGTAATTCATTTTGAATTGTTACCAGCTAATGCAACAATCAATGCTCAAGTCTACTGTCAGCTATTAGAGCGTTTGAACCAAGCTTAGAAGAAAAAAGACCCGCTTTAGTGAATCGAAAAGGAGTGATATTTCATCAGAACAATGCGCGACCCACACTGGAAAGATCACATAACAGAAGATCCAACAGCTTGGTAGGGAAAAAATTCCTCATGCACCTTATTCTCCCGACCTTGCTCCTTCAGACTACCATTTGTTTCGTACTTTACAGAATCACTTGGGGGACATAACATTCGCAAGCCAGGAGGAGGTCGAAACTGACACTTCAGAGTTCTTCGCTTTGAAACCAAATGAGTTTTACATTGATGGAATTATAAAGCTTGTAAATAGGAGGTAGGAAGTCATAGATGATCAGGGAAAATACATTGATGTTTGAATTTCAATTAAATATAACATTTGATCACTTGTTTAATTTACTCAAAATTCGGACAGAACTTATGACATGACCTGATATATATATATAGATATATATATATATATATATATATATATATATATATATATATATATATATATATAGATATATATATATATCGTGGCACTCCATCGGTTACGACGATGAGGGTTCCAGTTGATCCAATCAACGGAACAGCCTGCTCGTGAAATTAAAATGCAAGTGGCTGAGCACTCCACTGACACGTGTACCGGAGAGATTCAGCATGACAAGGTTGGCCCTTCGAAATACAGGTACAACAGAAACAGGAAGAAAAAAGTGAGAGAAAGTTGTTTTTTTTTTGTTTAATTTTCCTGCTTTTACTTTATAATATATAATCGCTCTTATCAAATATCTCAGAACCCTTAAGGTTTTAGACATTTCCCTACCAACAGCACTTTGGTATGCCGTATTCTTGTTGAATATATTTGATTAAATTTGATTAATTTGTTGAATATATATATATATATATATATATATATATATATATATGATGCTTTCGACTTCTATGAATCGTTCTGATGATTAATCCGTTAGTTCCCTTTTCAAAACCCTTGTGCTTAGGTATTCATAAGTATATATATATATATATATGAACACTTTACATACGTGATAATGTTGATACTATATGTATAATATAAAGAATAAGAGTGTGAAATAGCCGTAAACGAATGGAATAAACATCTACTCTCTCACCACAATTCTCTTACCCGCTCTGTTTAGACACAGAGAGAGAGCGACACACACACACACACACAGCCACATAGACAGACAGAAGACGGACGGAGAGACAGACAGGCAGACAGACAGACAGATAGACACAGGTAGATAGATAGATAGATAGATAGATAGATAGATAGATAGATAGATAGATAGATAGATAGATAGATAGATAGATAGGTAGAGATAGATATAGATAGATAGATGATAGCATAGATAGATAGATAGATAGATAGATAGAGATAGATAGATAGATAGATAGATAGATAGATAGATAGATAGATAGATAGATAGATAGATAGATAGATAGATAGACAGACATATGTACAGACGTTTAGATAAAATAAGTATCAGAGAGGATTTACTTCCAAATTGCTTGTATGTTTGTGTATAAATATTTGCGAATTTCTCGGACAAGTTTGTTCCAGTTTTTGCTTAATAGACTTTTCATCTGTTTATGAGTTCCTCGTAGTTTGTTTAGGAAAATGAGGTTCCGAATTCCATCATCGACATCTAGAATATGTGTTTCTTTTAACGACCGGACCCCAAAAGCTGGACTCTCCACAGACACACGTACCCTTAATGTAGTTCTCGGGGAGATTCGGCATGATGCAGAACGGGACAAGATTGACCCTTTGAAATATTGATAATTTTTGCCAGCTGAGTAGACTGGAGCAACAAGAAATAAAGTGTCTTGCTCAAGGACAAAACACGTCGCCAGTAATTGAACTCACGACTTTACGGTCGTAAGCGAATGCCCGAACCACAAAACCACATGTATATATATAATTATTGTTTACGTATGCGTAT
>NC_043012.1:5376829-5378919 GCF_006345805.1 Octopus sinensis
GATCGAATAATGCACACGTATACGTCTACACAGTGTGTATACATTGGTCGGTATTCAAACACACAAACACATGCTTATTAGTAACCGACTAAACATCTTCCAGCTCAAAGCTCCCAATTCTTAGATGTGTCTCAAGACATTAATATAAACAAGTAGTAGTAGTAGTAGTAGTAGTAGTAGTAGTAGTAGTAGTAGTAGTAGTAGTAGTAGTAGTAGTAGTAGTAGCTGTTGATGTTTTCGTTGTCGTTGCTGGCTTGATTTTACTGTGAATGCCAGTAAAGCTATGGCTGTGTGTTTAAGAAGTTCGCTTCGTAATTATGAGCATCTGAAAGGCGGTGAGCTGGTAGAAACGTTAGCACGCCGGGCGAAATGCTTAGTGGTATTTCGTCTGCGGTTACGTTCTGAGTTCAAATTCCGCCGAGGTCGACTTTGCCTTTTATCCTTCCGGGGTCGATTAAATAAGTACCAGTTACGCACTGGGGTCCATATAATCGACTTAATCTGTTTGTCTGTCCTTGTTTGTCCTCTCTGCGTTTAGCCCATTGTGGGTAGTAAAGAAATAGGTATTTCGTCTGTCTTTGCGTTCTGAGTTCAAATTCGACTTTGCCTTTCATCCTTTCGGGGTCGATAAATTAAATACCAGTTGCGTACTGAGGTTGATCTAATCGATTGCTCCCCCTCCCCAAAAATTGCGGTCCTTGTGCCTTGAGTAGAAAAGAATGCTTAGTAGTATTTCGTCTGTCTTTACGTTCTGAGTTCAAATTCCGCCGAGGTCGACTTTGCCTTTCATCCTTTCGGAGTCGATAAATTAAATACCAGTTGCGTACTGGGGTCGATCTAATCGACTGCTCCCCTCTCTTAATCGAAGGAAGTGTGTGTACTTTGAGGGTTGATGGAGTTGATCCGATGACCGGGTTAGCACCAATAACTGTAACATTATTACCAACACTATCACAGCCATTTGACATTTTTGTACTTTTTAATGGGACAACAGTATTCCAAACGATGTCATTTCAGTTTGATGTCATATCCTTGTGGTAATCCTGTAAGCCAGTACGACTTGTATTACGGTAAAGCTGTTGTCGTCTCCGACAGTAACGTCAATCTACAATCTCGCTCGATATGAGGAGTGGGGATACTCTCCCTGACAGAATTAAAAAGACGTGTCTACGAGAGCAGATGAACTTAAAACAATCATGAAACCCCGCCCAATTTTTATCTTAGGTGGATATGAACGGATGTCCACGAAACCTAAAAATTGTGCAAGACCACACCAACATTGCTTGACTACTTCTGCATCTGACGGTCTATCTCCTTATCTTCCTCCTTCTCTCTCTCTCTCTCCCTCCCTCTCCCTCCCTCTCTCTCTCTCTCTCTCTCTCTCTCTCTCTCTCTCTTGACTCATGGGTAAGTGGGTGAGAGAAATCATCTGACAAATAAGAGAACCACCATAGATCGCTTACAATAGTTGTAGCTGAGATAATCAGCAGCTTAAAATATTGAATCTTTATTCTCTCCAGCGCCGCCGTGAGCGCTATATCATTTGCATAATGTAGAGAGTCTACCATCAGCATTGCCCAAACAACCTTGACCTTAGATTCAGAACTTTTTTCTCCTTTTTTGAAGAAGATCTAACATACGAAACGTTATAGAGTTCCAGCGTTAAATTAACATCGTCTTTGTCGCACTTTGTGCTTTCCGAATTGTTTTTCAACAGTTCATATACGTTGCAATATATGCATAGATAGATAGATAGATAGATAGATAGATAGATTGATAGATAGATAGATAGATATAGATAGACAGACAGACAGACAGGCATAGGCAGCTAGATAGATACATACATACATACCAAATACATACATACATACATAAATACATACATACATACATACATACTACATACATACATCATACATCGGCATCCATAGGTTACGACGACGAGGGTCCAGTTGATCCGATTAACGGAATAACCTGCTCGTGAATTTGTGCAAGTGGCTGAGCAAGTGGTTGAACATTGCACAGACACATATATCCTTAACGTAGTTCTCGGGGGAGATTCAGCGTGACACAGTGTGTGACAAGGGCTG
>NC_043012.1:5379019-5386519 GCF_006345805.1 Octopus sinensis
CAACATCAACAACATCAACAACATATGCATTTTTATGCATTTCTATTGGAACCAATATTCTAAGTCGTCTCACGGCAACATTATCAAGGCGTAAGATAAGAGTTGTTTCCCTTGGAACAAAATTAACTGATAACGGTTACGTCCCTTCTCTGTATTTAACGCTATTCTCCACTTCACAGATTGTCGTTTGACGGGAACTGAATTTTCTTGTAAGTTAATTGCATGCCAATAATTCCGTTCTCTAAACAGCTTCAATGTTGGAGTGTACCGTGTGGCCGTTAATCTCCTATCCTTTGTATATCTGTAGAGTTGTATTTGTACCTTCTACATTAGCTAAATAGAAACAACCCGAGGCGGCAAGCTGGCAGAAACGTTAGCACGCCGGGCGAAATGCCTAGCCGTATTTGGTCTGCCGTTACGTTCTGAGTTCAAATTCCACCGAGATCGACTTTGCCTTTCATCCTTTCGAGGTCGATAAATTAAGTACCAGTTATGCACTGGGGTCGATGTAACCGACTTAATCCCTTTGTCAGTCCTTGTTTGTCCCTTCTCAGTTTAGCTCCTTGTGGGCAATAAAGAAATAAGAAACGGTAACAAACCTTTCATAATTCCATACCTGATTTTAACAGACAATCCAAAGGTGTGAGTAATAAACATCGTACAAACATTTGATACTAAATTAGTAAATATTTGAGTAAATACGGTAGTTTTTACATGAATAGCTTACCTGTACCCTGCCTACTTTGAAGGGATCAAACATGAAACGCTGTTGCGCTTGAGATCATGGCATTCACACATTCCTCAGCCTTTGATCCATGTTCGTTGTGGATATCATACTTCTCCTTGTCATTGGATCATGTCAATGGATGGATAGGGTCGATGAGGTGTCGTGCAATCCTTTTTCGACCTCAACTTTTGCATATGCATTGCTAGCATTCTACATGGACAATTGTAAGTAATTGTTTTCCTTTTGCGAATAGAGAATGAACCGGTTTCTAACCTAGATCCAAGGCTCCTTCATTGGAATTTCAACATCAACAACAGGGTGCTTTGTTTGTATGTATGTATGTATGTATGTATGTATTTATGTATGTATGTATGTATGTATGTATGTATGTATGTATGTATGTATGTATGTATGTTTGTATATATAGATAGATAGATAGATAGATAGATAGATAGAGAGAGAGACAGACAGACAGACAGACAGACAGACAGAGAGACAGAGACAGACAGACAGACAGAAAGAGAAAGAGAGATAAGTAGATAGATAGATACATACTTACATCTATACATATTTACTTACGTACACAGGCAGACAGTCAGCAGGCAGATATGTGTGTGTGTGTGTGTGTGTGTGTGTGTGTGTGTGTGGTGTGTGTGTGTGTGTGTGTGTGTGCGTATGTGTGTGAATTTACGTATGCATATATGTGTATGTATATGAGTATCGTGTGTATATTTTATTAGTGTATATGTGTGTGAGTGAGTGTTAGAGAGAAAGAGAGAAATCTTTGTTAATTTCGGTTCCGGCGTAGGGCTTTGTGGGGGAACCACTCTGTAACTGATGGAGATATCTCTTGTAGAGATATTACTAACACATAATTTGGTAAATTACAGGAAAGACAGCAGCAGCAAAAACAGGAAGAAAACAGCTTAGTGTGAAAAAATTGGTTTTTAAATGTTAGAATGATCAAAATAAACAAAAGACAAGTTTTTAAAAAGTATAATTTGTTGCTTTTTAGTGACATAAATAGCTTCTGGAATGGTAATAAGAGAGAGACGATGCCAAGTGCCGTCACTAACTGTATTGTTAACAACGTTGAATGAGTATTGTAGGAGTCGCAATGGCCCAGTGGTTAAGGCAGCGGACTCGCGGTCATAGGATTGCGGTTTCGATTCCCAGGCTGGGCATTGTGAGTGTTTATTGGGCGAAGATACTTAAATCTCCATGAGGCCCTCTGGCAGAGGGGGGGCGAACCCTACTGTACTCTTTCACCATAACTTTCTCTCACTCTTTCTCCCTGTTTCTGTTGTACTTGTAATTCAAAGGAACAGCCTTGTCACACTCTGTGTCACGCTGAAATTTTCCCCGAGAACTACTTTAAGAGTAGACGTGTCTGTGGAGTACTCCGCCACTTACACGTTAATTTCACGAGCAGGCTGTTCCGTTGATCGAATCAACTGGAAGCCTCGTCGTCGTAACTGACGGAGTGCCGTGGCAGAATGAGTATAAGGCGGCGAGCTGGCAGAATCGTTAACAAGCTGGGCAAAATGCTTAGCGGCGTTTCGTCAGTCTTAATGTACAGAGTTCAAATTCCACCGACTTTGCCTTTCATTCTTTCAGAGTCGATAAAGTAAGTACCAGTTAAACACTTGGGTTGGTATAATCGACTTTACACCTCCTCCGAAATTGCTGGCCTTGTGTCATAATTTGAAATCAATATCGTATAATGAGAATTACAAAATGGTCGGCGGCGGCGCTGTTGTTGCTGCAGCTATTTCACCCCAAAGTCAACCTTGATTGAGCACGCCTAAAATCAACGACCTTCAAGTCCTGACCATCTCATCTTTATTACTTTCAAATATATATATATCCAATGTGCTCTGTCTTCCAAACTTTGAGAGAGGATTTGTATATATATATATATATATATATATATATATATATATATATATATATATTATATATATATATATATATATATATATGTATAAAAGATTGTGGGTAAGGCCAAAACATGCAAAGTAAATGCAAGGTAAATCACAAGAAAACAAATATGTGAATTAATGTACACTTACCTTGTATTCAATATTTCGGGCTTATGACACCGTTTTCGATAAATAGACGTCTATTTCTTGAAAATGGTGTCATAACCCCTAAATATTGAATACACGTAACCCCGAAATACTGAATATAAGTGTACATTAATTCACATATTTGTTTTCTTGTGATTTACCCTGCATTTACTTCGCGTTGTTTTGGTTTTACCCACGATCTTTTATACAATATATTCTACACAATTCTTCATAGTAATTATTCCATTATATATGTGTGAATGTTTGTGTATGTGTGTGCATACACATACACACACACACCACACACACACACATATATATATATATATATATACATATATATATACATATGTATATGTTGATATATATATATATATATATATATATATATATATATATATATATATATATATTATATATCGGGAAGCTTTATGAAAATAGACAAAAGACGAAGGCAGGTTTACGGAAATAAACAAAAGACGAAGGCAGGTGGAATACAAACATATATATATATATATATATATATATATATAATATATATATATATCTATATATATATATATATATAGTAGATCCACTGTACACGTACAAGCTACTTCATTGGTCTATAAATATAACGGGGTCATATGCAGGATTGGCTGGTAGAGACTTCTTGCATCACCTCAACTGATAAAGCGTGAAAAGAGATTCTAAAATTTTATGACTGATGACAGACTGCAAGTTGAAAAGTCTGAAGTTACTGTCAAGTTAGACTAGATAAAAAAAATAAACAAGCGGTTTGCTAATTAATTTAAAATATGTTGTTTAATCATATTATTTGTTCTTGGCAGCATGCTGCTAAAGATGTTTAAAAACAACACAAAAATGAAACACACACACACACCCATCAGTTTCTATTCCATCTATAATTACCTTTGCGGTCAATAACCGGATTGACATTCCGTGATAATTGCCTGTGTCTCTGGGCAGCCTACAGAAAAACCCAAACATATGAGATGAAGGAGCTGATAGCATAAGATACTCTCTCAATGAACATGAGTACGTGATTTGGGCCTCTGAAAGTCAGGTTTAACCGTGCATCTACACACGTATATGCAGGCCTGGGGGCCAGCCACCGCCTTACGGCCGGTACAGCTTAGCATCTGTATCGTCACAGACATTACGGTTAGAATGCGAAGATCTGGAACAGTTTTTACAAAGCATCCCGCCCGTCATTCTAACAGTTCCTACAATATACCATCCTGGACTGGTAATTTGTTAACCGACCCTGAAAGAATGAAGGGAGTTGGTTTCGACGGTACTTGAACTATCAATTGCCACAAAACATTAAAATCAACATTCTAATGGCTCAGACGAATGTGCACGTGTGCACGTGTGCGTGTGTGTGTGTGTGTGTGTGTGTGTGTGTGTGCGCGCGTAAGTGTGAGTGTATGTGCTTGTGTGCGCGCTGTCTGAACGCGTGTGTGCGCGTGCGTGCGTCCACTGGTGGTCCTGAGAGTGAAGAACGATAAACGCAACGCCTTCCGACCAGCACGGAGCTTGATCCTGAATGGGACACGTTTATTTTTATCCCTGTAAGATAGCTTTCCCTTTGCCTTCTCTCTCTCTCCCTCCCTCCCTCACTCTCTCTCTCTCTCTCTCTCTCTCTCTCGTTCTCTCTCTCTCTCTCAAACTCCTCATGACTCTCCCTTCCACAGACACATCTACAAAAAAACATCTCTAAATTATGTTTAATCCGGAACCGGACAAATTATGCTGATTCCAGTTTCCTTTCAAAGTTACTTGATGCTAATGGAGAGGAAAAATAATTTTAATTTTCTTATGTCAATTGTAAAAATACGAAGGGGTACCCAAAAGAAACCGGAATTTTGCAATCTCATTTTATTCACTTAGATTTATCTCCTTCAAGGTATTCTCCGTTTGAAGCAATGCATCGGTTAAGGCGCGTTTTCCAAAATTCGAAGAAGAACTGGATTGCTTGCAAAGTGATGCCTTTTAATGCCTCCATCGTTTTTTTCTTTTCTTCACCTCTTCCGCATCTACAAATTCTGAGGCACCAACTTTCGTCACCAGTGATGACCTTCGAAAAAATGTTCCGTATCAACTTCCAACTATTCTTTCAGTTCACGACACGCGTTCAGATGTGACTGCTTTTGATGTTCCGTGAGCCAGCGAGACACAAATTTTGCTGCAAATCTTTTCATTTGAAATTCCTCCCTCAAAATTCGTTGGTAGGAACTCCAGGACACACCAGTCTCGTCAGCAAGTTCTTCAGTTGTTGGGTGACAGTCTTCCAAGATCAGTTCAGGAATTTTCATGATGCTTTTATTCGTTCGGGAGGTCGACGGTCGCCCTGAACGAAGTTGGGCCTCAAATGACAATTGACCGTTCCTAAAGCGCGGAAACCACTCGTAAACTTGTGTTCTGCTCATTGTAAGCTGTTTAAAGCATGACCACTGTTTCAGCCGCCGTTTCCCTAGTAGAAAACAGAATTTTTCGGAAGTCCGCTGTTCCTTCGTTTCAGCCATCGCAAAAATCAACGAACAGGGGAGAAACACTGCAAAACAAAGATGCACCACGTGATAGCATTAACTCAATGAACAACACCGGTCGGCAGACTGATGCCTGAGGGTCACATCAAGTCACTTCTAGCGGTGGAAGCCTGAACTATCAGGGGCCTGTCCCACAGAAAACGTTTCCGGTAGCTTTTGGGTACCTCTTCCTATAAATTTGTCAAATATTTTATCAACTAAAGTATTTGATTGTTCACAATTTATCTTTCACTTGTTTCAGTTATGTGACTGCTGCCATACTGGGGCACCTCCTTGAAAGATTTTTAGTCGAACAAATCGACCTCAAGGCTGAACCGCTATGTTGCGGGGACGAAAACACACCAACACCGGTTTTCAAGCGATAATGGGGACACACGCACACGGACACGGACACACAAACACACACGCACACACACATACAGACACACACACACACACACACACACACATGTATATAATTAACGTTTAACGCCATAGAAACATTACTACTCAGTATAGTTACTACTTTCATATCACACACACACACACACACACACAATGGCGAAAACCATGTTGTTACTCTAGACCAGTGGTTTTCAACCAGGGTTCCGCCAGTACAGCCCAGGGGTTCCGCAAGAAGTTACAAAACTGCCAAAATCGGCAGTAATTTTTAATTCTCCTGTGCAGATATGTGTGTATAAGACTATTAAATTATTGCACAGGGGTTCCTCGAGCCAGTGGAATCTTTCCATGGGGTTCCGCTCCAGCAAAAACGTTGAAAAGCACTGCTCTAGACATTAGCAAAGCCTTCGACACAGTCCAGCATGCGAATCTTCTTTCAAATCTTCCCCTTTACGGGTTCCATTCATCTCTCATCTTTCGAATTGGCAACTCCCTTTTAGATCTCACCATTGTGGCATGTATTGAAAGAACTCTTTCTGCTCCACTCTCAGTCAACTCTGATGTGTCCCAGACTTCAATGTATCTTCCTCTCCCCCCTCCTCCTCCTCCTCACTCTCTCCCTTCTATACATCATTGACCTTCGTATTGCTACATTCAACAGCATCCACTCTTATGCAGATAACATGAGCATTTATTATTCCCTGACCTTCGATAACCATTTATTATTCACACACAACCAGGACACTACACACCTAATTTTGGTTCTGCGAGGACATTCTCCAATCTGGTCATGCCTCTTTTGCCAGCAAATCACTCAAGTACCACTTACATCAAGAAAATATCACCCTCACACACACACACACACGACCCCCAAGTACGAGTGGAGTCACCTACAGCTCTCCCAAGCACTTCAAATGCTGGACCTCACTATTACCGTTCTTAATTTAGCTAAGACTGCATCTCCAGAAACCTTACCTCCGATTAAAGAAAGTAACTCAGTCCTTAATGGTTGCTAACAATCTATAAGGGTTCAAGTGGGTCCCATTGGGACGATAGCCGTCCTAAACTAAATATAGAGCAGGGCCACCGGAATGATTAGCATTAAATTACTAACAAATTCACCCCCGCCTTTGGCCCACAGGCGATTTGTCTCCTCCTTTTGCCTTTCCAATCACTACAATAATGCCCACTGTTCCAGTGAACTGGCTGGTTTCGAACCTCCTACACTATACTCTCCAAACCCACTTATCTACCCCCCCCTTGCATCCAACCCATCTCGACCCTATAATAATTACTACACCCAATATTTTCTCCCCAAGAATACCGGCCTTCTAGAATCTACTCTCTGTTCATGTCTTCACCGCAGCTTCCGCCATGCAACTAATTAAAAAGAACATTAACGGCATCAAGATACGTCTCTCGAAAGTTATGCACACAGCCCCTTCCTACAAACTCAACAAATAAAACATTAATTATCAGAATTGATAATTTTGTCTTTATATATATCACGTAACCTTGTTTTCGTTTGCCACTAATATAGGTCGCCGATAATTGCTTAATATTTTACAGGTCATAATAATTAAATTTAATTGCCAAAATATTACATCAGAATAGAGTATGTTATTACTATATCATAATAAGTCATATAATTGCATGAAATTAAAAGCGCTACTGGGGTCAGATTACTATTTTTTTTCATCCAGTAACAGTTATAAAAATTGTAGATATTAATATTTTTTGCGTGAAAAATGATAATTCAAAGAAAGCTACT
>NC_043012.1:5389019-5409019 GCF_006345805.1 Octopus sinensis
TTCGCATTTGAGATGTTGAGGTCATGTCTGGGTTTTAGAGTGAATACAAGTTCACATGTGGTCCCCAGTCACATGCATACACACTTCTTTTACCCCTTCTACAAATATTATCATTTTTATATTTTTAGTTAATTAAAATAATATTTTCACTGACCTACAAATATGATCATGTAATTAACCGAAGAATATAATGCGTTTTAAGAGATAGACGCACAACCAGTCGGTCTGGTGATGTTTACCGAAATCGTCTTATCAAAATTAACCACTACCAGTGAAGTAGAACAAGTTAGTGTGCAGAGAAATGTGATATTTCGGGCAAGGGCTCTCATCAAATGAAAAATCCAACCAAAAATATCTGATCTTCTTCTGCCCTTTATGCAATAACTAACATTTTCTGTTGCATGTCGACACTAGTTTACTTGGAATCTATTGCTTTAGTCTAATGTAAATAAATCTGATGAATTTTTTTTGTCTTTAAAAGGATCTACAAACAATATCTAAAAGAAATTTATTCTGGTCTTTCAACAGATATTGAGCTTCTTTATCACAAATCTTGGTATGGGAATTCAGCCACAGAAACGCTAAGCTGTATTTCTTTAAATCTTTTATTAGTTTTCGTCAATGGATTGCAGCCATGCCGTCGCACCACCTTCAGTGTTTCTTATTTATTCGTTTCAAGACCAATTCTTAAGTCAGTTTGCCACTTATTTTATCGGCTTGATCTCTATCGGTTGACTAGTTACATTCTCACGGAAAGGGACGAAACTTGGCTCGAATACAGATACAGAGCGCGTGCACGAACACACATAGATAGATAGATAGATAGATAGATAGATAGATAGATAGATAGATAGATAGATAGATAGATAGATAGATAGATAATGTTCTTTATTAGCCACACAGGGCCGAGCACAAAGGGGACAAATACAATGTAGTGTTTCTTTTTCTTTCCGAGAGGACGAAAATAAAACAAAAAAAATTAAAATAGAGACAACGATCAAAAGGGATCGATATCGTTTGGGATATGCAAAAGTCGAAATAGTACAAAAAGAAAAAACGTAGTTCCCACAAATGGTGAGGTTTATCCGTGGAAAGAAAAACCTACGAAAAGACCACGGTAACCTCGGGCAATAATGTCATGCAAAAAAAAACACATTACAATAAGTAACTCACTTTTTTCCTTTGTTTTTCTGGTTCATTGGATTATGCTCAAGCTGGCTCCGTCATTCACACGCGCCATCCTTGCTACATTCACCCATCTTTTATTGAAACATTCACTAGACAAAACTTTCCACTCTACTCTCACCTTCCTCTTCAAGTGATACTTGAAGAAGTTGATGAGAGATTGACAAGAGAGGAAAGTGTTTGTCTCTTGGCCTTTCAGACGCGTCCACCATACACATTATTTTGCCATAGCCACAAGTACGATAAAAATGGCTCTTCCTTCCCGTTTGAAAGAAGGAGGCGTGACAATATTCACTGATAACCGACTTGTCCCACACACGACAGCAGTCGTTCGACATAATCCCACAGGTCGGAAATGGTTGGTTTCGTCCTCATCACGGGCAGGTCGGCCCGATGTTTCTGGAGCCATGCATGTAGAGCTTGTCCTGAACGGGTAGCGCTTCTCGATAGCACTGCCAGGCCAGAGATCTCTGAAAGTTGTCCATAGGTCCCGGCCCGAAAGTTGTCTTAAACATACGTGTCAGGTATTCATTGTCGACGCCCAGGTTCACCCCGAGATCGTCGTCGTACCTCCCCTCCACTAAACCCCTATAGAATGCTTTCGTTGTGATGCAGTCGCTCAAGGTCGACCCAGGTCGGCATAGTTGCTTGAGAGCAACGCGACAGCTACGGTGTCATTCGCCCTTCCTCGGCCTCTCCTTGATCCACGACTGCAGTTCGGTCATGGAGACGAGCTGCGGGAAAGCGCGCTGCACAAACGGTGACCACACCTGTCCACCGTCGTCTACATAGCGTCTGAGATGTCGCAGTCTCAGCGCATGTCTGCGCATCATTAACCACAGCATGCCAAGTCCTCCTTTTAACGGGTGTTAGCAGTAAACAGAATGCCTGACCATCAGAATGCTTCCTTTCCACACGAAGCCGGAGAAGATGTAATCCAGTTTGGTGATGGTAGAGTCGGGACAAGGCACAACGGTCAGGCGGTAGTACATAACGGACGCGATGTACGCGTTCGCTACCCCCGCCCTACCTTTTAGGGACAGCTTCCTCTCGGCCCATTACTGGGAGAGAATGGTCACCCTACTCGTCCCGCATCCCGGTTCTCGCGGGATGCCCCTCAGCTTCGCCTACTTCCGCAGTAGTGGCTCGAGAGTCAATACGTACAGAAGCGACAAGAGGGGGCATCCCTGATCGATGGTCTACCCTTTCGAAAGCTTTGGATTGATCTAAATTGATCGGTGCCTCACCTATACCAAGTTACTTAACTACCCTGTCAATGATGTAGCGCAGCAGATGGAGGTTGTCATTGATGCTCCAGGCCGGCACGGCGCACGTTTGCGCCTTGTCGACCAGTTTCTCGATGACAAGCGCCACCTCTTGGCTTACACCTTGGCCAAAATTTTCAAATCTGCATTGAGCAGAGTGATGGGCCTAAAGTTATCTATTACGTTCCCCTTGTTTGTATCTTTTTTTGGCAAGGTTACCGTTCCTCGGCTAAAAAAAAACAGGGATGCTCCCGTTTTGCTGTCAGTTGCAGTACACTGCTGCCAAGACGCCTCCAAACAAGTCTGGCATACAACTGTAAAGCTCGTAGGGCAGACCATCCAAACCCGGTGATTTGTCCCTCGAGTATTCTGCCATCGTGCCCCTCCCCCACCACCACCACCAAACAACAGGATAGGATAGCAAGAGCACAAAGAAAATATGAGCTGCGAATGTCCAGAGCCAACTTCTTACCTTCATTCTCAGCAGACCACCAGTGTCCGACCTGTGGCAAAACCTCCCGAGCTCACAGCTGGATGAACCTTAACCAATCTTCTTCTCTCAATTGACCCGTCTTCTTCCTTGGTCATCGTCGATTCACTCTCTCGGCTGTACCCAAGATGAGACGTTCAACTTGCATTATGTTCTATTTATTCAAAAAATCCTGTGGGTCAAATTTTATTCTCAACTCAACTGAAGAAAACGGTTTTTTACATGATGTAAAATTTTCTTCATCAATAAAGAACACATCTGAAACAGCTGCAGTGACCCTCAACACAATTGTGTTTTTCTTTTCACCACTCGGAACCATCCCTGCGTTAGATCTTGAGCCTAAAGTCGACTGTGGAATGCATGTACACTTGTCTAGCTTAGCGTACATATTGTGTATTCGGTCGGTACTTGTAAGTGTGTGCATACCTGGGGGGACATATCTGCATTTACCTTAGTAAGTACGTGTATGTCCGTGCACATTGTTACGTGTTGTCCGTACACAGATGCGCTACCCCCGACTCTACCTTGGCACCTATGCAATTTAAATATCTTAATTCAATCGAATCCTGAAAATATGTGTGCGTGAGAGAGAAAACGTAAGAAAGTGTGCGCGGGCGAGCTTGTTCCTTTTTCGAAATGATTCTCGAAGTACATACAATGCAAAAATGTTACTAATCAAGCATTGGGTTGAAAAATCCCTCTCCAATACAGAAAACCGAAGACCGCCCGAGAAAGTCAGACCGACATACCATGTAGACATGACATGTGTACCACCATTGCACCAAAGAAATTCGTCGAATTTCTCTTTCCATTTTCAGAAATTTAATCTTCCCAGCGAGAATTGTATCTTGTTGAAAATATAAGAATTAATAAAATTCCGAGAAAACATAAGATAATTAATTTAGCCGTATGTGTACTTCGAGACACAATTCCAAAAACAAATAACTCCAATATCAATCGAAGGTTTAGCAATTCGTATGATGTTAATAAATTTTCATTCATAAGGCGGCAAGCTGGCAGAAACGTTATGTAGGAAATACGACCGTACGTAAGGAGTTGGTGACAAATGTCTCGTTTCTAACGCCGCACGGTCGCACCTAACAAAATAAGAAGCCAAATACATGATGTAAAATACAGTGCCAAAAGGAATGAGGATGACGACCGTTCTACTGTTTGAGAGAGAGCAAGACTTTATTTACAAAGTGTACAAAGATAAAGTATAGGTGCTAGCAAAGTGCAGTGTCTGAATGCGTGCGCATAGGTGTTTGTGTCTGTGTTCGTGTGTGCGACAGAAGGTGTATGCATATAAAACAGAATACAGAGCATAAGATCAGCATATTGAGTTAAGATGGAATTAGTTCACCAGATCGTAAGTGAGGTACAGATTAGTAACAGTTCTGTAACAGGATGTTGGGGTCACAAGGCAGAATGCCGGTTGAACATATGTCGTGTAGCGGTTGTGGCTTCAATGCCGTGCCGAGTCTCTTGATACAGGAACTTCTTTCAGGTAAACTGGAGCTGTTTCCCTCGGTGAAATATTCACAACAGCGTGGGGTTTAGGCCTGGGCGAGTGCTGTGTACGTATTGCTGAAGTCGACGGAGATGGAGACGACGTAGTTGAAGGACGACGTTGTTGACGGCCGTGGCAGAGGGTGACGACGTCGAGATGAAGGCGACAGAGATAGAGAGCGTCCTGTCTGTCGCTGGTGTAAGTTAGCGTCGTCATGGCTGGTGCAGGAGCATGGTTGGCTGGCTGGTCGTCTGTCGCTAGAACTGGAACATGGCTGAGTAGCTCTATATGGTTGTTATCTAGCACGAGATCATTTCTAGTATATCTCTCAAACAGTGAGAATATCAGTTACGCTACAGTCAGAACGCCGAGCGAAATGCTTAGTGGTATTTTGATTGACTTTACGTTCAAATTCCATCGACTTCACCTTTCATCATTTTGGGGTCGATTAAATAAGTACCAGTCACACACTGGGGTTGATTTAATCGATTTAATCCGTTTGTCTGTCCTTGTTTGTCCCTTCTATGTTTAGCCCCCCGTGAGGAATAAAGAATAAATATCTTTACATACATATGCATGTAGGTATATATACATGCATACATACACACACACACATATATATTATATATATATATATATATATAATATATATATATATATATATATATATATATATATATATATATATATATATATATATATATATATATATATATATATATATATATTTGGTGAAATAGAAAGATGAATAATCTTGTTGCAGATTAATCAAAAGTTTAACCGATACCTTGGTAGCAAAAATCACAGCAGAAGACAGCACGGTTGGAGGTACAACCATATGGTGTTGCAACCGTGCATTGGTGCGGATAATTGAATTTTAATATTGGGCTCTTATGAGCCTCGTTCGATTTGTTTTGCTGCGCCTCTGTTCTGTTTTTGTTTTTGCCAACGGAATTCCTATTTCTTCCTGAAGAGAAAGACACAATATGGTCTCCTTATTCAATCGGAATTTGGTAAATTGTGGCTTTCGAAACACGTGTAGAATGCAATAAAACGATTTCTGTTCAATCTTCGTTCAACTCCATTTCTTCAATTCACTAATAATATATATATATATATATATTATATATATATATATATAATATATATATATATATATATATATATATATATATATATATATATACCCATAAACGCACGCACACACACACACACACACATAAGTAAGCTCAGAAATGCAAAACAATGTGGAAAAATAGTACTCGAATTGCAAAGAAAGGTAGAGTGGAATACAATTTTATTAAACCCAACCAAAACTTCACAAATTGTTACTCGCAGTTACACATGACTGTTTATCAGGCAGTTCTGACAAAACACTAATGAAGAAAGTTTTAATTAATTGTGAATATCTATAAGCGTCTATGGATAGCAGTTTCAACGAATAAGCATTTAACGCAGATTGGGCAACTTTTGATAAAGCAGTGGTTTACAGTGAGAGACATGTCCGATTGACCATGGCGGAAAGAATTATACATACATATATATATATATATATATTATATATATATATATATATATAATATATATATATATATATATATATATATATATATATATATAATATATATATAAGTAATATTTGATTCGAAAAACATTATGTAAAAGTTATGGTGTAGATACGACTGAAAAATTAACAGGATGATACAGACTATGTCAAGCATGAGAAATAACAAGTAATAAAACTAGAATATAAAAGAAGCCAAAATTTAAATTAAAGATTAAGAAATGCAATTGAGCTTAGAATGAGGGGGAAAAATGATAAAAATATATCCCGATAAAAAGAAAATTTAAAGGAAAGGAAGGAAAAGTAAGAAAGAGAAGAGCAAAGTTACTGTGTGACGGAAGGCGAAAGTGTGAAGGATGAGGGAAAAAGACAGTAATTTAGTTTAAAGAGGATGGAGTGGGAAGAGGTATGAAAAGACGAGGTAAAACATTATGTATTACTTGTGTTGTTAGGTACACATACGCAGCATTGCTCAACAGGAAACCTTCCGACAAAATAATGAACTTCACCCTCGCTGATGTTTTCGCAGACCATGGAAATGAGATGTTTCTCAGTCTCGCACGTGCACATCTCACAACCAGTTATTTGTCTGTAAAAAATTCAATTCACGTTTATATACATGTAGTGGCAGTGGGTGCATGCGTATATGTAAATAAAGATAAGAGATCGTGTATGTAGTGTTAAGGAGGGAGTCGACACCTTTGAGAGAGCGCGTATTCTGCATAAAATGCATCAAGTACTCATTGCATCCCAATTTCTTTCACTTTTCAGTGAGTAGCAGATGAGCAACTTTCTTTCCATACAGACACAACAGAGGAATAAAGTTTTCAGAAATAGCCCAATGGGTTTACCATTAATTCCGTGAAATATTCATGATTCCCCCTAAAAATAAAAATAGTAACAGAATTCAAGAAAAATACTCACTTGCACTGATTTGTATAGTAAAATTGTTTCAGATTTTGGTATTGTGCAATGTCTCGCATACTTCCTGTGATGTCTTCCATTTGAATCGGAGTTGTCCAAGAAACATTTCTTCAAAATACAATAAGACGCTCTTACATAAAAATTTGTTCAAAATTTAATAATTCCTCTCCAAACATGCTGTATTGCAATTTGGAGCCATACCAATTCTCACAGTAGCTCAAGCTTTCCTCCAATCAAATTACCAATGAACAAAGAGACATGATGTTCACATTACAGATCGTAAAGTAGAGAAGAAAGCTAAGCATTTGAGTGGTTTAGTACGGCACTGAAATGTTTAGCATCAAAATCATGTTTATGTTTGAATACTGGAATAACGTGTAGCCAAAACCATACTCCTAATTATTGGACTGGCAACTAAGTTGCCACGGTTTTTTTAATTTTGGAATTTATTGGGTTTTTAAATTTTATAATATTTTTTTTCGAGAATTCTATTTTTGAATCATTTTGGAATCTATTTTCTTTTTTGGTTTTGTTTTTCTAGTTAATTTCAATTAATTTTTGTTTATTTTCATATCATTAAAATGGAATGCCAAGTTATAAAAAACGAGCATTTTCGAAACCTCCTTCTGTTTGCTTTTAATCAAGGTTCTAAGGCCGCAAAAGCTGCTCGCGACATTTGTGCTGTGTATAGAGAGGGTGCCATAGCTGAAAGAACCACTTGTCATTGGTATGCCAAGTTCAAAAATGGAAAATTTTGACCTCAAAGACGCACCTCGATCTGACCGTCCAGTTGAGTTCGATGAAGAGCAATTAAACCACATTTTGCTCGAAAATTCTCGTCGAGCGACAAGAGAACTGGCAGAGAAAATGGAATGCTCCCACACTGCTATAGAGAAGCATCTTCACTCGATGATAAAGATTCAGAAGTATGGAGCGTGGGTTCCGCATGCGTTAAGTGGCAACAACAAAAGTCAACGAGCCACAATCTCTGATGGTTTTCTTGCTCGTCACCGCTCAACTCATGAACAGAGGCAACGATTTCTTTACCGAATCGTTGTTGTCGACGGAAAATGCTGCCTGTACATCAATATGAAGCAACGTAAGAAATGGCTTAGCCCCGGTAAACAAGCGACACCGTGAGGGAAACAAGATCTTCATCCGCGTAAAACGATATTGTGCGAATGGTGGGACTGGGAAGGGATTATCCATTACGAATTGCTTGAACGGAACCAAACGGTCAACGCGGAACTCTATGGTCAACAGATGGAATGACTCAACACGGCTATTCAAGAGAAAATACCTAATCGGCAGCATGGAGTTCTTCTGCTGCACGACAGCGCCCGCCCTCATATCGCCAATATGACCAAGGAAGCCGTTCAAACACGTGGCTGGGATGTGCTACCACACCTGCCGTACTCTCCTTATTTGGCACCAACGGATTTGCACCTCTTTTCATCTCTTTTAAATGCTATGCGCGGAGTTTCGTTCAATACTAATGCAGAATTGAAAGCTTGGTTGCATCAATTGGGTCATTTCTACCAACGAGGTATTGAAAAACCATATTGAACGTTGGGAAGAAGTTGTAAACAACAAGAGTGAATACATTATTGATTAATTAGTTGTTATTTTTTTATTCAAATTTTTTTAAAATTTAAATTTTAAAAGACGGCGGGAGCTTAGTTGCCAACCTAATATATGGCATCTCTTTATTTAAGATTAGAGAGCAAGCAGAATCGTTCGCACGCTGCACGAAATGCTTAGCTAAATGCTTAGTCCGTCGCTGTGTTCTGAGTTCAAATTCTGCTGAGGCCGACTCTGACTTTGATCTCTTCGGGGTCGATAAATTAAGTACCAGTGAAACACTGGAGTCGATGTAATTAACTAGCCCTCTCCCCACGAATTACAGGTCAAGGATTATTTTACAATGTCATTTCTTTAAATATATTCCTTCGAGACGATGAGGGATCTTCAACGGCAAAAGCAAAGTATCCCTCACCTACTGGCGAAATTTAGCCACACTTTAATTTCAGTCCACCTCTTCGAAGTTCTCTACAAGCTCTATGAAAAATAAATTGTATAAGCCGTAAGTCTCAAGTATTATAATTTGCAAATCTATGAATTCCTAAAAGAAAATATTCACTACACTTTTCAACACTGACGACTCCCAACAGGTTCTTACACCTTTTACGTATCTGTTTCATGTTTGGAAATAGCTTCTCATTCATTAGCCTAGCATTTTAAAAGAAGTACATCTTGAATAAATTATCCGAAATATACCAGATCGAAAGGAGGAAAGGCTAAATTTGTTCCAGCTGGGAAACCTTTCGGCAGGGGCCTACTCGATTAAGCTTTTCCTCGATCTAACACACTAACAAACAACAAACAATAACTATATTTCCAGAAACACCGGACTGTTGATGCTAGATTATGTAAAGATGAACGTCTCATTGAATCCAGCGATGCAAATTTATAATCTTTTAATAATCCTAATATTTATAATATCTGTTATTAACTGGTAAACTCAATCCGTTGCTGTGTTCAGCAAACACCATACGATCTGTTAAATAAATCTACGCTGTCACGTAAATTCACGCCTCGTCAAGGCTGAGAGGACAGCATCCTTCATGACTTACTACTGTTTTGATAGTCTGGAAAGAACCAACGACACTCTTGAAAGGCCGAACGAGACTCCTTCCTTCTTCCACTAACTCAAATATAATACGTATCATGGTCGTTTATAAATCGGGTTTAGCTAAAGGATTTCTACCCCTGGCTCAACGACACACCCGTATAATTTGTTGCCGTGTTTCATTAGTCCATATCTATTACTTGAGGTCTATACAATAAATAACTGTGATTTATAACATCCGGTTCAATATTCGATATCTTTATTTCTAAAACGTCGTGTTCTAAAACACAAGAAATATTATTTATATTTCTGAATCATATGGATCATTCTAGATCCAGACATTTAATCCTTGGTCGTTGTTTGCTGAATTCTCAACGCGACATCGCTTCTCGGTTGTATCCCATCATTTACGCTGACATTCATCCTCACCAATGTATTTATGTATATTTATATGTAAGTGTTTGAAAGCATTTGCAGGAATATTCTTTCTACGAATTACATTGTATAATGTTCTGACCACTACAACACGCCTCGTGTATTGATGGCTGCAGAACATAAGCTCAAGTGCTTACGTTGTCCTATTTTCAGTTTCAGTTTCACACAGTTTGCATTGATCTATGCATGTCTGTTATTTCCTGTTTTTAAATTACATCAGTATCTGTTTATGTTCATCTATTTGTGCACGTGCATGCGTAGGTGTTTGTGTACCTGTATGTATGCATGCGAGTGTGTGTGTGTGTGTGTGTGTGTGTGTGTGTGTGTGTGTGTGGTGTGTGTGTGTGTGTGTGTGTGTGTATCTGCGTGATCAAGCACGTACAAATATAGTACACACTTACGATTTGCAACATACGCTTCCTACATCATGTTTCTTGGATATATTCACCCATTCCTTTTGTTCTTCTTCAGTTCGGAAATATCCTGGAAACTTTATCCTTCCTATATATTCCGGTGTAGAAGTATCCGTAAACGTTCTATAAAAAAAAAGTTAAAAATGCGATGTAGACAATAATTTGCTTGGCCTCTCCGGGCCTTAAATCACTTATCTGGTTATTAACTCTACTAAAAAATTACTATCGATTCTGTACAGTTACATTTTTAAAAAATATAGCTTTGGAATGATGCGGACAATATCACCTTGATCGACCAGATCAGGGATGCACTGACAATATACAGAGAAGAATCAGCAACGCTTAGCCTGCAGGTGCGTTTGACGAAAGCCAAGCTGATGCATGTCGGAGATGGATAGGACCCTCCCTTCTCCATACTGGCCTCGATATCGTGGCGTTTGTCAGTTCCTTCATCCACCTTGGCTTCACTTTCCCCAACAATGGAGAGCTGACTCTGGAGGTCAACCGCAGATGTAGTCTGGCCGCCGAAGTCGTGTACTCGTTATGGCAGACCCTTTGGAGCTACCTCTCTACATCCAGGAAGATGAATCTCCGCATCTACAATGCATTGGCTTTCTACATTCTCCTTTATGCAGCAGAAACGTGGACCGTCTTGAAGACCCTGAAAAAAAGGATCGATGTTTCCGATAGCAGAGCTCTGAGAATCATCGAGAACTTCAGATGATAGCATTCCTATGATACCGTTCCTAACAAAGAACTGCTTGCGCGAACGCATCAGCCAGCAGCCTTCCACTTAATAGCTATCCAGAGCATGCGCTTGTACGGACATGTCCTCCGCCTCCCACTGGGTCATCGTACCAGGGTTTTACTTTCATTCGACGCAAGAGCAAAAAGCAAGCAGTAAGAAGTGCAGTATCGGACGAAATAACTTACATTATTTGGTTATGTCCCTTTACAGTCGAAGTTTAAATCGTATCAACGTCCTCTTGTTTTTCATCGTTCACGGGACATTGAAAATATTTTGGAATCGACTTGATTGACAACACCTGTGCCCCAATAAGTTTCACCTTGTAGCTTGTCTTAAGCCATTGTTTGCAAAATTTATAAAGTTACGGATTGTCAGATACGAAGGAACGATGAAATAGATTTGGTTTGTAGTATATAGTTATATCCCTTTAGATTTAGTGCTGCCCACACGAAAATAGAACTTAAAATAAATATGCAAACCTTTTATTATTAATAACCGGTGTAAAGATTTCGATTTACCGACCACTCCAACCCCATTTCAAGAAGCCTCATAATAATCTGAAGTTCTGAGCAGAACTTTATTTCCATTACTGAACTGTTGTCGATCGTGTTTTCTATCGTATCGTTCTTTTTGAACGGACTGAGCTTTTCTAATATTGGACGCATCTCGAGAAATGATACCGCCTCGAATAGCTGCCATAACATCAATTTTTCTGGATAGAGATCGATCATTTCCAAAACTGTCCCGATCTCTGGCAGTTGGGTTGCGCTGCAGTTCAACTGAAGTGTAGCTTGTCTGTTGTATAAAATTTGAAACGGGGTAAAATGTGTTGAAGAATGTTTGGCTGTTCGATACGCGAACAGAACTGCTGGTAAGCATTCAACCCCGTTGCCACGGTCCTCAAGGGATTTGATAAAGGCATCTTTTATAGTGCAATTCTGTCGGTCAACGAGGCCATTTGCCGAGGGTGATAAGCATTTGTCGTGTGTTGCTGTGTTCCTGTCAGTTTATGTAGTACTCTGTTAGCAAATTCTCTTCCTTGGTCATTTATCTGAATTTTTATACACTCATGCTGTATCTCAAAGGGAAACTTTATCACACTTGCTGCTATATGATCTTTCAAAGGTGTAAACTCAGACAATTTGGAAAAGTAACCCATTGCTACAACAATGCAACTATAATCAGCTGTTTTCTGTTTTCGGCAGGAGGAGAGGGAGGAGGAAGAGCAGCTGCAGCACGGGAGCGGGAGGGGCAAGAACAGGATCAGGAGGAGGAGGAAAAAGAGCAAGAGGAAGAGGAGCTGTAGCAGGAGAAGCAGGAGGCAGAGTAGGAGGAAAAGCAGCTGCAAGAAAGGGGGTGGAATATACTAATGATTCTCCTGTTTGCTGTCACGGTGACGAACATTTCGGGAAGTATTTGTGGTGGGGATAATCTGAAATCGTAGGGATTAAATTGAAATCGATTTTGAATTACCCCCGGGGGTAAACTAAAAGCGATTTCAAGTTAGCCAGGAGTGTAATCTGAATGGGAGGTAATTTAAAATCGCTATACCGGCAGACGTTACAGGGTGACTCAAGAGCTATGAGTTTCGTTCGTTGGCACTTCTGAAAATTATGTCCCTTTATGGATAAACTTGCCTTGCAGTATTCAGTTATGTTCCTTTACAGCTTTAAAATCACCCTGCAGCATATTGTTACTTGCAGACTTCCACATTTCATCTTTTACTCATATTATGTCGATAAAAGAAGCCATCAGTCAACCACTGAGATTTATAATAACCATATACAACCCGCCCTTTGAAACATCTAACATCGTCGTCGTCATCAACATCGTCATCATCGTCGTCGTCGTTTTCATTTAATGTCCGCTTTCCATACTGGCATGAGTTGGACGGTTTGACTGAGGGATGGCAAGCCAGAAGGCTGCACCAGGCTCCAATCCGATCTGGCAAGGTTTCTACAGCTGGATGCTCTTCCTAACGCCAACCACTCCGAGAGTGTAGTGGGTGCTTTATACGTGCCACCGGCACGGAACCAGTCAGCCGGAACTGGCATCGACCACGCTCGACTTGCGCTTTCTACGAGCCACCGTCATGGGTGCCAATCAGGCTGTACTGTCATCAGCCACGACGACGACTTCGTATTATTTACAAAAAATATAACAAAAAGTGTATTGTAACCGAAGGCATAGCCGTATGTTTTAGAAGTTCGTCTCATTTCCATGCGGTTCCGACTCTAATTCCACTACTCGGTGCCTTAAGCACGTATATTCTACTGTAACTTCGATCAATATATTGAGAATGGAATTTAGATTGAACCTGTGTGGAAGCATGTCACAGTTGTGTAAAGACGTGTATATATCTTTGTATTTGTGTATGCAGGTGTCAATAAATAGTGAATGGACTCGCATTCCTTTTGCCTGAAAGAGTAACAACTTAACTAATTCGTAATTAAAGATCGATAGAACAAATGATGGACTACACTGAAACAAGCAATAAGGTCGATATGATTGACGAATTGAGATTTTCTACACCGTACCCATCCGTCTGTTTGAAGAAAGTCACAAGGGATTTCACTGCCATAACTGTTTATTTTATACTTTAGTCAGAGCCCGTAAGACTGGTGTGAACGAATCACGAACCTTTCCTCAAACCGAAAACCTAATCTAAATGCTTTCAACTGAGTAAACGCCACTCAAGGCACCCAAAAGACAGGCGGTGGTGGTCGTCGTGTCGAACCGGGTAACAGATACAGTTTACCATCCAAACACCGTGAAAAGATTTTAGTCTCACAATTCAAAGAACTGGAACAAATACTATAAAATATTTAATCCGAAGTTTTTATAGTTTCACCAATTCACCACCTAGGAATGGTGCTTTGTTATGGTGTGTGTGTGTACCTGGCATTCCGTTGGTTACGACGACGAGGGTTCCAATTGATCCGATCAACGGAACTGCCGATGCAAGTGGCCGAGTACTCCACAAACACGTGTACCCTTAACGTAGTTCTCGGAGAGATTCAGTATGACATTGAGTAAGACAAGGTTGGCTCTTTGATCTTTGAATTACAGGTACACCAGAAACAGGAAAAAAGAGGAAGAGAAAGTAGTGGTGAAAGAGTACAGCAGGGTTCGTGCTTTTGCTCAATAAACACACACAACGGCCGGTCTGGGAATCGAAACCGCGGTCCTACGACCGCGAGTCCGCTGCCCAAACCACTGGGCCATTGCGCCTCCACGTTAAAGTAGTAAAACCATTGAATAAAAGGCTTACCGTGACTCTCTCAGCTGCGCAATTCCCATACCAAAAATTACGACCACAAATGCCAATATCTGTTGAAAACAAAAATCAATTTCTTTTAGGGATTTTTAAAAAGAAACGAGATTTTCATTATACTTACCTATTTTCAACTAATCAATAATTTTCACTTGTGATGGTCAGCATTGACATATAATTGCTAACAATTTTGGAACATGGGGAGAGAGTGAGTCGATGAAATTAACTCCATTAATTAACGGCTTGATTGCTTTATTTTAACGGCCTCAAAAGGGATGAAAGGCAAAGTTGGCTTCAGTAATATTCGAACTCAGAACGTAAATAGCCGAAAGACATATCGCTTAGCATTTCCCTCGATGCAATAACGATTCTACCTGTTTTCCACCCTCAATGTCCACAAATGATTAATTTCAAATTTAGGCACAAGGCTAGCAATTTCACAAGAGCGGACAAGTCGATTACATCGACCTCAGTACTCGTCTGGTACTTATTTTCCGACCCCGAAAGGATGAGAAACAAAATCGACCTCGGTGGAATTTCAACTCAGAATGTGAAGACGAACAAAAGCTATGTTAAGGATACACGTGTTTGCGGAGCACTCAGCCAGTTGCACGTTAATTTCACGAACATGTTGTTCTGCCGATCGAATCGACTTCAACTCTCGTCGTCATAACCGACGAAACGCTAGGTTTATCCATCATAATAATCGTCAGCTGATTACACGCTCTTACTTCTAAACCCATTAAAGTTAAACCATCAACTATAAATATTATAATTCTTTACATTTTCTTAACTCCTAAAGACCCTGATTATATTTCTGATTATATTTTAATGGTATACCTGAAGTATATTATAAATATCAAGTATATAACAGCAGAATTGCAAAATTCTTCATAATATCATTAACATTAAATGTTAAATCTATCCCAAAAAATGGGTCAGTGGCTGTTAATGAGTTACAGTTTAATTTTAATTAGGCGAAAAAACATTATATTACGAATAAGTATAGTTTTTATATTAGTCGATCAGGTGTCATCATCTTGGTTGTTGCTTTCACTACGTTTTGGCTGTTGTATGTTCCAGCCTTCTTCAGGTGTCTTGTGTTGAACTTACTTGTATGGGAATTTCGAACCTAACGCTTAATTTGATTCATGGGGATACACTGTCCTGATTCCATTCACAGCCATTCGTAACATTTTTGTTACACAATGGGACTGAACCTGAAACTACATTTTCTTGACTACAGACTATAGTATGCAATGTGTTCTTCACTCCTTTTTGTGGCTATGATATGAGATCCGTTTGCCTGAGTGACATTGCAGTGGCTCTTCCCGGTTTGTCTTGAATACGGGAAATATAACAAGCCATCCAGCGAGCCAACTGTGAACAGAAAGAAAGAGAGAGGATAAAATGAAAGATAGGAAGAGGAGAAAAAGTCAAAGGAGAAAGAAAATGAAAAAAACATTTCAACTCAGACCAGCAAGTGGATCCAGTTTTTGGAAAGATATTCTTTGGGGTTGAATGCCATCGCCTGAAAGAAGACACAAAAATGAAAATGGTCTATAAATGATTGAAGTCTTACTGTAAATATATCTTTATATATATAAAACTGAGAATGTGTATCTGTCTATCTGTTTCCCTAAAACTTGAGAACTACACAACCAATTTCATTCAAATTTTATACATGCCTTACTTAGGGTCCATGTAGTTTCATGGGCAAAAAAAAGTGTTCAACTTCTTGCCTAGAGCGAGCCCATAGCAATATCATATCTTCTCCACTATTTCAGTATTACGTGTTAAAAGTGAAACAAAAATATTTTTCTGTTTTATGTCAGATGCTTTCACTTTAACAATAAAAATAATAATAACAATTGAATTATATGTAGTTAGTAATAATTAAATTCAAACTAAAGTATCATATAATCGTAACATAACAAAAGTTAAAATAGCAATTGGTATAAAATTGCATCAATGATTTGAACTGAATAAGTGGTTTCACATGAATGGGAATAAATTAAAAATAAAATTAGCGTGCAGGAATGGAATAGTCCAGATGGATAATAAAAAATTAAATTAAAGAAAAGACTATTGTCTATAAAGTATACAATGTAGAGAAAAAAGGAGAGCTAACAATTCCATTTAATTGATTGCTAGTCTGTTTTGTCGATTGTTGTTTATTACCGGTTTGTTAATTTAATTATTGTTACTTTGTTTTATATATTGTGTATTTTGTGTAAAACTGTTATTAGCCTTCGCGCGAAGGCTACGTATCAAAATCCCCCCCCCCCCGCCGCGGGGGAATTGTTGTGAAACAATTATTGTGGAACAGTTTAAAATACACACAAAAGGCTTGCGAAGCCAGAAGTTTTTGAAGGCTTGTTAAAGCCAATCGAAAAGGCTTGTAAAGCCACATCCAGAGATGGACACTCCTATCTCCTATTCACCTGTATCAGGTGAAGAAAGTTCACCGGCGGTGACGCCGAAAACAGAAGAAGCCCCAGCGAAGAAGTTCGCAGAAAAAAACAGAAAAAAACAGAAAAAAATCAACACGGAAAAATATGCAGCATGTTTGAAAAAGGAAGGTAATGAAGTGACAGTAATACCAGACGTCAGAAAGACAGAGGAAGTAGATAAAAGAAGGATTATTTACAAAACATATAATACGACGATGAAAACCATTCAAAGAGTGGAAGAGGAAAAAATCGAGAATTGTCTAAAGACAATATGGAAGGACATCACATACATAAACCGTGGCAGAAAATTTGGAACGGTTGAGATGAGGTTCAGGACTGAGGAGATAGCCAAGAAGCTATCAACCGAACCTCTAAAAGCGGAAAATATAGTCCTCCTCCCCCTGTACAGAGGCAGAAGGACCTCAAGAATATTAATAAAAAATATTCCGCCAGAAGCGGACGCCACATACCTAGTGGCGGCAGTGATGTTAGGCCTGGAGGACAAGATCACTATCCTCCAGGCTACAGTAGAGGAGGAGGAGTATTGGCAAGGCCAATGCATCTCAATGGCGATACAGGCGGAGGTCCAGACGTTGGAAGAAATTCCAGAGATATTGAGGATCAGCGAGGAGGAGAGAGTGTTAGTGTTTGTGGAGGACAGAAAGCCGAGGTGCTTCGGCTGCGGTAAAAAGGGTCACGTGAGAGCGGAGTGCCAACCTAGACCGCAGGAAGCAGCACCGCCAGAAAAAGAAAAAACAGAAGAGAAAACAGAAGAGAAAACACCAGAAACTACAGAAACCAAAGAAGCAACAGAAACAACAAGCGGCGAAGAAAAGGAAAAAGAGGAAGGGTGGTCAAAAATTACCAAACAAAAAAACAGAAAACAGAAACCACCCCTCAGAAAGAGAGCCAAAAAAAGAGGAAAGAAGCGACGAATACATTTATGGCCATTAAGGCTGCCAACAACAGGCTAATTAACGTTTTGGCAGCCATGGCCAAGGTGGAGAAAATTAAAAAAACAAAAGACTGCATTGTTTAAAGAATAGGCCGGAAGGATTACGGACGGATAAAATCCGAATTCTTTCACGACGTGGGCCCTCTGAGATTGGACATATCTCCATATTTATACGAGGGCCTGCGTCGAACTCCCCCACGAGCCCAGGAAAAAAATAAAAGTGAAGAAGAAGAAGAAAAACAAGTCGAACCACTGAGATAGGGGTAAGTCATGGATTGCATTTACGTTGGTTGTTTGAATGTGCGCGGCCGGGGTTCAAGCGGGAAGCAAGGTCGCTTCCTTAACGATATCAGGTCGCGTAATTTGGATGTTATTGTTGCTACAGAAACCCGGTTAGAGGGGCCAAGAGGTCTACTCCCGCTGTTTGACGGCTACGAGAGTTTTTTCTCTCCGGCCAGTCCTACAGGCGGGGGTGGGGTGTTGGTCCTATTAAAAAGAAACCGGGTTTTTGAGAAAAAGTTAATTTTTTCAGACCCAGAAGGCAGGATGGTCGTCATGGATTTGACGTTCAGTAACGGTAAAGTTATCAGACTGGTTGCAATTTACGCACCCAACCAAAAAGGGCAAAGTGATTATTTTCGAGAACTGGAAAACTTTCTTGGTACTTCGCATTCATTAGTTGTGCTAGGAGACTTTAACACAATTTGCAAAGCGGATGTAGATTGTGTTGGCTCGCGTCCAGATAGAAAAGGCAACAGTGGCTTCATGGAACTGCTAAGCCGCTTTGAGCTAGCAGATCCTTATAGGCTGGAATTTCCGAACGCTCCATTGTGGACATGGTCAAACAGCGACGGATCTTCCAGGTCATACATAGATAGGATACTAATTAGAAAAGTAGACAGAAAAATAGCTAAGTGTCCACAGTTTTACATGGTCAGCTACAGTGATCATAAAATGGTCACCTGTAAGCTTGACATAGATAAGATTAAAAATAGAGGCTCCGGTTACTGGAAACTTAATACGTCCCTTTTGGCGATTAAGGAGTACAGAGACCGGATTAGGACTATAATTCAGAGGGCGCTATCTGGTGCCATCATTAATAACAAATGGTGGTATGCCCTCAAGCGAGCCATCAAATTCGAGTCTATTAGATATAGCAAAGGATTAGTGGCTAGAGAGGCTAGGAGGGAATCTACTCTAGTTAAGGAATTAGAGAAAGCCTTGAAAACTGGCTCTGCGGCTCAGGTGATGGCCAAGAGACTGGCGTTAAACCAGCACCTCGAGGCCAAACACATGGGCTGCATTGTCAGGGCTAGGATCCGCGCAATGGGTTGTGAAGGAATCAACGCCGTGAGATGGGCCCGAGTGGTGGAAGCTCAGCGTGGTAACGACGCCACGATTCGATCTATGACGAACCAACTAGATGAGTTGATAAACGAGCCCGAGGAGATGTGTGAGGCCTTTCAGGAGCACTTCGCTCAGCTTTTCGGTGAGTGCGGCGGACTGGATAGGAGGAGAGCCTTTACGGACCTCCTCGACGGGCTGCCGCGCTTATCGGGGCGAGATGCGGAGGGCTGTGAAGGGCCAATCACGCCTGGGGAGGTGGTTGAGGCGATGGCGGACTGCGGCGCGGGCAAGGCGTCGGGTTTAGATGGTCTACCCTATGAGTTATATAAGAGTATGCCAGACTTGTTCGGGCACCTACTGGCGGAGGTCTATGCGAACTGGCAGCAGAACGGGTTCATACCCAGATCTGTGCGCCGGGGAGTAGTGACACTCATCAGAAAGGACCCGATCAAGGGGGAGTGCATTGATAATTTCAGGCCCATCACTCTGCTAAACACAGAGTTGAAGATTTTGGTCAAAGTGTTATCAAAAAGATTGGCGCGTGTCGCGGATGGTCTGATCGGGGAGGCACAGACATGTGCCGTTCCCGGCAGAACCATTCAGGATAATCTCCATCTTATGCGGTACACTATAGAGGGGTTTAATAGTGATTCTGGCAAGGGTGGGGCACTGGTCCATTTAGACCAATCTAAAGCATTCGATAGGGTCGACCATCGCTACCTGGTATCTGCCCTGGCACAGTTCGGGCTGGGCCTTGGCTTCCTCAGGTGGATTATCCAAATTTACGACAACATCGACTCGGTAGTTC
>NC_043012.1:5414019-5416519 GCF_006345805.1 Octopus sinensis
ATACACAACGTCTGTTAAAACATAGGATTTCACACCGAAAGTCTTGCGACAAAATAAAGACTTTGTTTGAAAGTTAATTATTGCGATTTAAGAAAATATAAAAGAGAATGACAATAAATGAAAAAAATACAAACAGAAACAAAACAAAAAAAAACTATGCAAGAATGGAGAGTGATTATGATTATATATTACCTCTTTGAATTAATTGCTGCAAAAAACAAAGAGAACTGAAGGAACGAAGGTATAGAATGTCAATAGTGAAATGTAAGCGTTGAAATATTAAATAACGGGAAACACTATTTGATTGGTTCCCGCAGAAGCGGATAATTCGAGCTGAATTTCTGTAAACCTTCCTCTGCTTTGTTTTGTTTTGTTTATGGGTTTTTTATGTTTGTTTTTTGTTGTCTTTTTTTGTTTTGTTTTTCTCACATATTTTTTGACAGTTCTGACGTCATGTGTATGTGTTTGTTTGTGTGTATATCTGTGTACGTGAGAGTTTGCAAATACAGTTTCGCGTTTGTGTATTTGTGTTCGTGTACGTCTGTGCATCTATATGCTTATGTGTGTACGTGCATGCGTTCCGCTGAATGTGGTCGTGAAAGCACCCACAGTCAATACTAGCACAAACATACAAAGACACACAAACACACCCTCGCATACATATGTATGTCATTGTTCAGTTTTATTCGAAGATTTCTTGCCAATAGAGAAAGAACCGGTTTCTAATCTAGGCTCCGAGGCCCCTTCACTAGAATTTCAACATCAACAGCAAGGTATCTCCGTTTGTACTTATGTACGTATGTATGTATGTATGTATGTATTTACGTACGTATAGGAGCAAATTTGTATATCTTGCTTTATGTATGTATTCTCATGCATATAGTTGCATGTCTTCGAACAGAAAAAGATTCATATGTATGTATGTATGTATGTATATATATATTATATATATATATATATATATATATATATATATATATATATATATATATATATATATATTATATATATATATACATACATACATACATGCATGCATGCATACATACATACATACATACATACATACATACATACATACATACATATATTTACATGTATAAGTATACATGTATACATTTATATACATGTATACATGTATATAGATGTATAAAAAACAAAGGACGAAGACGGGTGTTTAAACAACAAACAGATGTATTAGTTTAACGCTCGGGAAGTGAGAAAGTATATAAGTATATATATATATATATATATATATATAATATATATATATATATATATATATATATATATATATATATATATATATATATATGACACGATAAAGTAAGTCGAGGGTCACCAATTTGTAGCGGGAGAGATTTGTTGTTACAATTGCATACTGTAGGATGTGAAAGATGAACAATGCATGAAGTTTTAAGAAACTGTTTATTCACTGTTACTTTGAAAAAATCCATACCTCGACGAGCAGGTTATAACATCCGAGAGCATGCAAAATAAAGTTAGATATGGTAGAATGTTTTGCATGGTTTGGCGTACACAAATTATTGGTAGTAATCCACAGATAGCGATAGAATGATGTTGTAGAGAACAGAATTAGAGCTAGTTGCTGACAGTAAACTTTATTTCTTCCTCTGACCAATGTTCTAGCTGGTCAGCCAGACGTCTTTGTCACTAAGGTGACTAACTGATTGAGTCGTCACCATGTCACTGCACTCGCTGAGTTGTCACCTACTGATTTTTGCCTGGGGTGTTCTTGCTTTTATAACTATCCAGAAGTATAGATATATCATTGAGAACAAAAGATTTAGTTGATGGTCTTGTTATCTCTATCCTAGCATTTGGTAAAGTAGAAGACGTTAGATAGGGTCAAGTGATGAAAACATTATTTTAGCGTAGCTAAGGGCAATCTGGAAAATGTAAAACTGCTGTCAGAGAAAAATCATTGTTCCACTGTGGGAAAAGTTCTGTTGATGTGTTAATTAAAATTTGGCCACGGTGGATCGAATCCACTTCATGCATGCAAGATACACTACACACACACACACACACACACACACACACACACACACATATATATATATATATATATATATATATATAATATATATATATATATATATATATATATATATATAATTTACAAGATAAGGGCAGAAGAAAAATTCTAATGCCAAATATGCCGAAACAAAAAATTGTCGATAACCATTATAATTTATGCGTCTCGAAACAAACCGATAGAAATCTCTAAAAAATTCGTTAATACTGTATTGGTCCAATTTCGGGGTTAATTCATAAGAAAATTTTCTCCTCTTCAGCGGCAAATACGCGAGATATAAGTGAAATACTTACTCATACCCATGGAAAACGCAAGCTCTAAGTCCTGAGCAGACTTAAGTACCCCAAATATATCCAAAATAGAAAAATCTTCGGCACATCTCAAGACACGTGTGATTCGAACTAGAAACTTTCACAGAGTGATAGAATCCGGAAGTGAACA
>NC_043012.1:5421519-5424019 GCF_006345805.1 Octopus sinensis
AAAAATTATTACAAAGGCAGTTGATGAGATATTTTAACCAGATTTGTTTTATTTTAATAATTGTTTATTAAAGTTTTTATTGATATTAAATTTTTGTGTTTCAGATACTCTGTTGATGGAAGGAAACTGATTCACTGAACCCCTATAAAATGGCTACTCCTCATGAAAAGGCACAATGTGTGTCCTGGTTTATTCAGACAAAATCGGATGTTCAGACTCAACGAAACTACAGAACTAAGTATGGAAGAGATCCACCATTTCATCCTTCAATTTGTGTATGTGTGGTGTGGAATCATGTGCAATCGAATAATTGGTCTACTTTTCTTCAACGAGGCAACAATAACTGCAGATGTTTACCTCGACTTTCTGACTGAATATGTGGCACCACAACTGACTCACTTACAACCAACCATCATTTTCCAGCAAGATGGTGCACCACCACATTGGGGACGGCATGTTCGTCAGTTCCTAAATCAAACATTTCCAGACCGATGGATTGGAAGGGCTAGGCCAATTCCATGGCCACCGCATTCGCCAGATATCACTTCCTTGGACTTATTTTTAAGGGGTTATGTAAAAGATATCGTGTATCAAACAAAGATACGGGTTATCGCTGACTTGAAGCAAAGGATTCGTAATGCCATTGCCACTGTTGATGAGGCTATCCTACAGTGAACATGGCAAGAAATCGAGTACTATCTTGATGTGCTTCATGCAACTAATGGTGCCCATATTGAGGTCTATTAAATAACAGTTAAAAAAAAACTTTAATAAACAATTATTACAATAAAACAAATTTGGTTAAGATATCTTGTCAACTGCCTTTTTAATAAAATTTTAAAATTGTAAAGAGACTTTATGGACACCCTGTATATAAAACTCAAGATATGAACACAAAGAAAATAGTATGAATATCAGAAGAAGAAATAGAAAAGTGTCTCGGAGACATAATGATAAGAGCAACATACGTCAACAGAGGGAAGAAGTTCGGTACGGTGGAGGTAAGGTTTGCTACAAGTGAAGAGGTGGCCTCGCTATCCACTCCTATCTTAAGAACAGAAAGGTTTACAATGTTACCCACTTATGGAGGAAGAAGAAGTATCAAGGTTAAGATTCCGAGTATACCACCGGAAATAAAAACAGAAGAGCTGGTGGAAGCGATTCTAGGGTTTACAAAAGACGAACCAGAACTAGGTCCAGTTACTGAAACAATTACGTTAAACTTGCAGGGATTCAGAGTCGAAATTGGCTTACAGCCACAACAGAAGACGTAGAGAGAATCCTCTTTCCAGATAAAATGAAAATTGAAATATTATTGTGATGAATGCCGAGATAAACATTATTGTCGAGAAGAAAGAAGAAGACCAATGTGTTATCTGTGCGGAACAAGAGGACATATAAGGACTGAGGGTCCATTATATGAATTTACACAAAGTAAAGAGACAACAGAAAAGGAACAAAAAGAGAAAAAGAAACAATAGCGACAAGACAAAGTTCAGAGAAAAAAACAAGAAGGACAACAAGAAGAGAGAAATAGAAAAACCAAAGGAAGAGAGCAAAGGAGCAGCTACCAGTCCCAAAAGTAGAAAAAGATCGAAGACGAGGGAAGACTCAGCGGAAAACAAAGGTAATAATACGTTTAAATTTTATGGAGCATTTGTAATATACAAAAGATCCTATGAAAAAGAGAAAAAAAGATCGAGAATGAAGGGAGTAACAAGAGTAAGGATGAGAACCAAGTATAACGAAGACGAGATTGGTGTTTTAGTCCCTGCGGACAGTTACGCCAATTTCATCGAGGTCGCCAGAAAGAAAATACAAGGAGATAAGAGGTGTCGGTTGATGGATCATCCACCTCCCGTAATGGATTATGAGGAGCTGAAAAGAAAAATAGAATATCTCTGAAATTATGAAAAAGTGCCGAAAAGCTCTATGTTGGCGAAATTTTTTTTTTTTTTTATTTCTGTGAAATTTATTATTTTTTTTTGTAAATTTTGTGAACTTCAGTTGTAATTTTGTGAAATTGATATGTAATTTTGTAAAATTCAGTTGTAATCTTTGAGAAAACCAATTATGGGAAAAGACTGACGAAATGTAACCACTCGAGTGGGAATTGCGCCTCATTATAATATCTTATCATAATTCATTCTTTTTTTAATTTCTTCGTCTTTATTCATCCTCTTTTGTTATTTTAAGTTCCCCGATTGTACCGTCCCCATCTATGTATAGTCCTTTATGGATAATAAAGAAACATCGTCTTTGTCTCTAGACCTTCAAAGGTCTAATCACTGACCACAGAGCTACTCAGCCATGTTCCAGTTCTAGCGACAGACGACCAGCCAGCCAACCATGCTCCTGCACCAGCCATGACGACGCTAACTTACACCAGCGACAGACAGGACGCTCTCTATCTCTGTCGCCTTCATCTCGACGTCGTCACCCTCTGCCACGGCCGTCAACAACGTCGTCCTTCAACTACGTCGTCTCCATCTCCGTCGAC